>NC_133666.1:429714749-430014749 GCF_037893015.1 Macrotis lagotis | reverse complement strand
TCTGTCCCTTACATACCCTTCTATATCCTTCCCATTGATCTATATACTCTTCTACCCTTCATCCTATTCTCTCATACTCTGGTTCAATACCCTCCTGATACATTCCTCCTTTTTTTCTGAATTTAAAAGGCATAGAGACATAGAGACAACATACACACAAAAATACATATATATGTGCTTTGTGTATGTATATATCATTTTTTTCTTTAACCCATTCCTAATGAGTGTAGCTTTATAGAACTATTCCAACTCTCCTTTGCCATAGAATTCTTTTGTATCAATTCTTCCTCTCTCACCTCATTTGTATAATTCTTTTTAAAAATCTTTTTTCTATAGCATTTTCCTTTTAAGAATCTCATCTCAGCTCTACCTCAATCTTTCCTTTGAACTACTCTATTATAAATGATAATAGTGGATATATGGTTTATGTTTCCATATATTGTTAGAAAAAAATTTGTCCTTGTTGAGTTCATTGTAATTAGTTTTTGATGTTTACCTTTTATTTCTCTTGGTTCTTGTAGATAAAATTTTCTATTTAGTCCAGGTCTTTTTTTGCAATAAAATCTTGAATGTCTAGCAATTTATTGATTATGCATTTTATTCAGAATTAGACTTAACTTTGTTATATATGATTTTTGAATAAAATCCAAGTTATTTTGCTCTTTGACTGGCAGGTCTCCTGTAGTTCTAATTGTAGTCCCACCATATTTGAATTGCTTTTATTCTTGTTCTTAACAGTTTCTCTTTAACCTGCGGTTTGGGGAATTTAGCTATGCTATTCCTGTCAATTTTCCATCCAATATCTCTTTCAGATGGTGATAAGTGATTTTTTTCTATTTCTACTTTTTCCTCTTGCTCTAACATTTTAGGACAACTTTATTTCTTATATTAGTATGTATCAAGGTTCTTTTTTTATCATATCTTTCAGGTAGTTCAATTATTCTTGTTTTCTCTTCTTGATCTGTTCTCCAGATCGAATATTTTGTGTTTGTTTTTATACAAGATGCTTCACATTCTCTTCTATTTTTTTAATCTTATAGTTTATTTCCTTATCTCTCTTAATTTCACTGACTTCCCCTTAACCAATTCTAATTTATAGGAACATCTTCTTCCTTAAGATTCTGGATCTTTTTCTGGTTGGTTTACATTCTTTTCATAATCTTTTTATCTTATATTTATTGATCTTATTTTAATTTTTGGTTTTTCCTTAATCTCTCTTATTTGATTTTTTAAAATATTTTTTGAGTTCTATAAATTCTTTTTCAGCAGATAGTCATTTAATGTTACTCTTTAAGGTAGTAGAGACTTTTTTTTTGCTTCAGTATCTTCCTCTGAAGTCAAGCCCTAGTCCATCGAACTCTTCTCATGATAACAATCTGGCTTGAGTTGGGTTCTTTCTCATTTGTCCATTCATTTTTAATTATTTTAACCACTATTTCTGTAGTATTGGGGATGGTGTCTCTTGCCTCTGGAGTTTTGTCCTGGATCCAGCCTCTGCAACAAATTTTCCCCTCCAAGTCACAGCTGGGGCTCCTCAGCACACTGTGTTGAAAATGATCTGGTTCACTAAGAACTCTCCAATGACTCTAACTTTCAGTTCTCCCTTTTGGCCTGGAAGCAAGACAAAGAGTTTAGGTCTCCTCCAGGTGTCCACAAGTCAGCAGCATCCCTACACCACTGCCTCTGTACTCACCTGGTGTATAATGATATCTTTCTGGACAATGTCTTGACAGCTGATCTGATCTGGCATCCCTTATCAGCAGAGGCTTCTTCTCATTCTCTGCACAGCCTCAGAACTGCCCATACTGTTGAAGAGGTGAAAATTCCTGTGGCTGATGCAAAGGCCCCTTCCAAATAGGCTGCCCCTAGGGCTCGCCCCGAGGCATTTATACTTCACTCTGTCTAAACGTCAGTCTGGGAATCTAGAGATCTTTTTGGGCATCTTCTCTGGTTTTTCAGGAGACCCACTGTTGAGCCCCAACTCTTGTTTATTTTTGCCACTCTACATTCACCCTGAGATGCTTTTTTTGACCTTCTTGTAGAGGAAATCTGTGAGGGCTTGGAATTTTCTGATCGTAATTTGCCATCTTACCAAAATCCTCTCTGATACTAAATATTCTTAGCAAAAGATGAAACATGATGCAGAAGGAAAGACAGTAAAGCATCTAGGTTCCTGTTCCAGCCCAATCACCTTTGGTATTTGGGTTTTAGTATCTCTGGGTTAGTTACTTCATATAGAAAATGAAGTTAAACCAATTGCTCAGATTTCCTAGATCAGAGGTACCTTCTAGAGGGTGGATGACAACCTGTAAAGCCTGGTCTTACAACTGTTCAATTCATTTCTCTTTAGACTGCACCAAAGATCTCCCCACCTCCTCATCCCTAGTTGCTGACTCCTAAAAATTTTACTTTCAAATCAGGATAAGAAGTCCCTCCAACCTCAACTTCCTAAGGTCTTAGGGTCCTTTCCTGCTATGAGTTCTTGGTCCACCCCTTCTCCAGTGTCAAATTAACTATTTTTCTCATAGCTACCTAAACATCCATCAGAGTCAGTGTCCCAGGGATTCTGCCCATGGGAGTTTCCTGATCAATCTTTTAATTTGTTTTAGGTTTAGAATAACTAAACTAAGCCTCTGTTCTATCATTCAAGGCCAATAAGAATTAGTTATGGAGACCTAGACTGAGACTGTCTAAATGTCATAAGGCTTACTTCTATAGTAATAAGTATTTAGAGAGGAATGTGGCTTTTAGGAACTGATGGACTTTTTATTTCTCATGGAAAGTTATTTTATTATTTTATGTCTTATCTCCCTGTAGATAGGGACCTGAAGAAATTAATTTGTCATTCCTTGATGAGAATATGTTTGTAGTATAATGGGACCTATCCAGATCACATCTAAGGTGAATACGCAGATCACATCTGAGAGTATCTTCACATTGAAGGGGTTTAGGGATATACTTGTAGAGAGTTGTGATGACATATAATAAAAATGACTCATAGAATCATTGGCACATACATAGATTATTTACAGGCTTTAGTCAGCTAATCATATTGCAGATAGGAGACATTTTGATTGATAGCAGAGGCATTCAAAAGTACTAGTGACCAGAGTTTCAACTAATTTTCTTTGCCTGCTCTCTCTCTTGGTTTGATATCTTCACTGCAACAAGTGAGAAATAGTGTAAGAGGATAGAGCTTGGACCTTTTCCTCTCCAAGGCTGACACTTGGTCCCATGAAAAGGGGCCTTGGTGGGGCCAGCTAGGTGGCGCAGTGGATAGAGCATCGACCCTGGAGCCAGGAGTACATGAGTTCAAATCCAGCCTCAGATATTTAATAATTACCTAGCTGTGTGGCCTTGGGCAAGCCACTTACCCCCATTGCCTTGCAAAAACTAAAAAAAAATGGGCTTTGGTTACTATTTTGATGACAGAGACTAATCTGGAGTTCCTGGCCCTGTGTTTCAAAAGGTCAAGAAAGTTGGAACCTTGTATCCCAATATCCCAGCATACAAATTTTGCAGCTAATTGTTCAGAAGAACAAGAACCCAAGAGGGAAAAGGTTCTTCTCCAGAAAGAACTGATAAACTTTGACTACAGCTTGAAACATATTTTTTTCATTTTATTTTCTGGATTTCTTATAATATGGAAATATATTTTACATGATTTCACATATATAAATGATTTTATATTGCTTGCCTTTTCAATGGGTAGAGGAGGGCTGGAGGTGAAGGGAAGAATTTGTATGTCAAAATATCAAAAATGAATATTAAAACAAAAAAGAAAATGGGCTAGAGTATATTTGCTATATTTGCATTTAGTAAGAGAGGCATTTCTCTATGTATTTATTTGCATATTTTTGTCTCTATCTCTTTTTCTCTCTGACTGTCTGTCTCCCTATGTCTATCTCTGTTTTGTTTCTGTTTGTCTATACTTGTCTAAATTTTTGACTAGGACTGAATCTTCCCGAACCTGGGATTTGAGGCTTAAAACATACTTTAAAACTACCACTCCAATAGATACCTCTGTATTTGGAGAATATCTATCTTCATATTCTAAAGCATTACCTAGTTTCTAATTCTTTTGTTTTAGTGTGCCGATTAACTCATCCCTTCTTGTTTGGATAGTCTACATTCCATACAATTTTTAGGTGTTTTTTTTTTGGGGGGGGGCAAGGCAGTAGGGTTAATTGTCTGGCCCAAAGTCGCACATCTAGGTAATTATTAAGTGTGAATTTGAACTCAGGTCTTCTGGAATCCAGGGCCTGTGCCCTATTCACTGCGCAACCTAGCTGGCCCATTCCATACAATCTTGATTCCAAACCTAAAATGTCTTTTACAATGGCTAAACTCCTATTCTGCTTCACCCTCCTCTCATTTTTGTCCTCCCCTTTTCCCATTGCATCTGGATGGCAGAGAACTCATATCCTCCAGATATATTAACAAATTAACAACATTACACATATCATCTTCGTTTTCTCATTTCGCCCCCAATCATTAGAATCTTAAAATTTAGAATTGTATTTTATCACATTAATACCACAAGTCTGTCATTCCTGATTCATTCTAGACAGCTTGGGAGAGGTAGTCTCTGAATTCCAAACTCATCTCTACGTAATCTGGCTCTGTGATTCTTAGTAAATCACTTAATTTCTCAGTGTTTCAGGTAATTCTTTTAGTCTGGAAATTGCAGAGCAGATGCCTGAGAAAATTTCTACCAATTAAATCAAAGTTTATTGTGCAGTCATTTTTGAGTAATATTCAATTCTTTGTAACCCTCATTTGAGGTTTTCTTAGCAGTGATACTGGAGTGGTTTGCCATTTCCTTCTCCAGATTATTTTACAAATGAAGAACTGAGGAAAATAGGGTAAGTGACTTGCCCAGTCACACAGTAAGCAAGCATCTGAGTCTGGGTTTAAATTGATGAAGGTTAGTCTTTTCTGATTTCAGACTGAGAACTCTATTCACTGAACTTCCTTGTTACCCTATGAAATGGAAGTTCTCCCAACAAAAAAAGATTAGGAGACAGATTTTTTCCCCATATTTCTCTGGGTAAAAAAGAAATCTTATAAATAAAAGTCTTTAAAATATATTATCAATTAAATATGGACTAAAATTATTTTTACTAAAATATACTTTAGTCCTACATATTTTTCCATAAATTACTTTTATTTTACTGTACAAAAATGGCAAAATATCAGCTACTTCCTTTAAAATTTTGATAGGAAGCCTTTACCTTAAAAAATATAAGTAACAGAATTCTCAAAGAATCTGACCAAAATATAATCATCCAGTTATTCCTATTTCTCCCACCTTATCCTGGGCTCATTTTAAATAGCATGCATTTCCAATGAAAGGTTTCTCCCTTCTCCTAATATCCAAATGCATATCATTATTATGTGAATTCTCCCAAATAAAATGCTAAATACTTTATCTTGTTATTTGCCTTGCTGGTTAGAGAAAACCACCATTATCATAAGATTTTTACCTTAATCATTTTGGTTAATAATTACAGGTGACAAGCATTCTAGTTTTTTGGTTTGCCAATCATGTGCATCATTTAAAAATATTATATATATATATATATATATATATATGTGTGTGTGTGTGTGTGTGTGTGTGTGTGTGTGTGTGTATATATATATATATATATATATATATATATATGTAAAATCTGTGATGGCATTATAGTCTTAGTACCTTCCATTTAAATTTGGAATGCACACTGAAACATTAATTCATACTCAATGCTAGAAACAAAAACCAATAAATCATCTTCCAAAAAACAAAGAAATATATCACATGAAGTTGTAATTCAGGTATAAATTTTAGTACTACTTGTATTCACCACATTGTCTCTAACTTTGTATAGATATAATATAGAAATTTCTTTTAAATTTATTACAATGACTCCTTACTGAAATTGTCTTTAAGGAACCAGAACTGAATATATAGGTTTTAAATAAACACTTACCCATGGTATTTGAGCTGATTTCTGTATAAACAAAACAAGAAATTGGTTTAATAGAGTAATGAGTAAAATATGTTTTTTATTAAAAATGTTTTATAAAACATGACATGAATCTTTAGTTATTTGCAATAACTTCAGGTCATTCAAGCTTAAAAGTGAACTTTTACAATTAAATCAACATCACAATTGAGCTAAAAAAAATTGCCACATCAAAAAAAAATTTTTCCCTATACCCTTATCCCCAGAAACACTGGAGCAGTTAAAATAAGAAGGAAAATCAGTATTAAAGAATGCCTCCCAGGCAGTGTTAGAGTCCTTATGTGTATAAGCAAGACATTATTTTCAGAATAAATGTTGTATGATAATATACTATGCTCTCCATGCAAATTACAAATCACATGGCACTTCAGGTTTATGTTCCACTTAAGAGAGAATCATTTCCCTACCGCTGGCAGATTCTGTCTGCACAGCTATCACCTCTGATTTTCCTATGTTGCTTAAAAAAATTCTGTCAGTGTCAAAATGGGTAAATAGGGGTTGAGGTTGCTCATCCCAAGAGAATGGCCAGTAGTGTGCACTTCTATCCAGACCCTTGACCTTTATGCACCTTTGAAAAGACCCCTAAAAAGATCTAAAGAAAACAAAGAAGATTCATCATAATGACATAAAAGGATCATTAAGCTGGAGAAAAGCAGGGGCCTCACTTGCTATTCAAGAGAATTTAGTCTATGCTTAGATTCATCCTTTTACTGGAGATCAGTAGACATTCACAGAGAAAGAAAAAAATTTCCTTTCAGATAACCCTTACTTAACACAACATGCTAATTCAATATCTTGATATAATCTTAGACTGAATAGTTTTTCAATATTTAAAGACTTTAAGCCATTAAAATATCGATTTTTTATAGTAATTCAATGTAGAACATCATAAAAACATAAAATAATCAATCTATTCATATTATATGACCTTGTCTGCATAAGTCAATTAAATAAATCAAAATATAATTGATTAAATCTTTCAAACTTGAAAACTGCCAAACAATTGCTGGAATACACAAAGGGGGTAACCATTTCAGTCAAAAAAATGGTCATCTAACAACCCAATATAATTGACTATGAGATGATCAAATTATTCTGTGTTGAGTCACATGTAGAATTAGTTAATTCTGGTGCTGACATATCAAATCTATGATTCATGGAAATAATATTATTATAGAAACCATGGTTGAGATCTAAGTAGATATACTTTGCAATGCTGGGAAAGGTAGCTGCAGTTCCTCCATTAATTCATTGTATGATACAAGAGAAAAGTCTTCTTCTCTGCGCCTAAGTTTTGTCATAAATAGAATGAAGAGTTCCAACTAAATGAAAGTCTATTCTTATACTTATGATCTCAAAGTCCTATACTTTGAGACTTCAGACTATACCAACACTATACTTGAGACTATACAAAGTCTCAAAGTCTTATACTTACATTAGTCAAGTTATAAAAATAATGATTTGCAATAAGCTTGCAGGGAGCTGGTTTGGAGACTTACTTTGAGGAACAGAAAAATATTTTAATAAAATAGGCATGATATATTTAGATTATTTTGTCAAGTTTCGATTCTGTAAGTTGAAAGTTACCTCTAAACTTTAGCTTTTGGGAATATGAAATGTAAAAAGAAGGAATAAAATCCTTGATTATCAATCAGATAAACAAGATAATTTTCATTTTTAAGTAAGTCTAGCTTCTATAGACATTTGTTTGACCTTAATATATAAATGATTTTCCAAACAAAATGAGGGCTACTTACATTTTACTTAGGAGAGTGAGGGGAAAAGTGTAAATGTTTCAGAAATGAAGAGATGTTTTCTTAAACTCCATCTATCATTTCAGCTATTATAATCTTACTAAATTCATGAGAAAAAGTTTGATTAAAATAAATAGTTCCATATTTACTTTTACATAATTATGGATAATAATAATAATAATGATGATAATGATAAAATTTTGAAGATTTAATTTGGATTTTATTCATTTGAAAGTGAAAAGAAGTTGAGATTTTTCCCTGAGTGTTCTTTTGTGTCTGCTACAGAACTACAACATGGGAAGTTCATATTCAATGGTCAGTCCAAAATAATTTATTTTAAAGTTTTCTTTCTGCACATAAGAAAATACTATTTCTCTACATTTATGGCTCTAGTTTCATGCTTTGCACTATTTACAGCACACATAGATTTGTGGTGCTTTACATTATCGATATGTTTCAGAAAAAAATTGAATGAAATTCAAGTTTTATAAATCAAGTCCTAATATAAGCACACCAATAGAGCTCCCTATTTAAAAGATGATTCTTGTGACTCCCTTTGAAAACGGGGGAGTTAACTCAAATCATCACCTCTAGATCAATTTCTGAAATATTATTAGACTTTCAAAAAACAAAAGCAAGGCACATGTGTATTTGGAAATTTTACTTCCTTATAAATATCTATATGGCTTTGCAAATGAAATAAGGGGAGCTCTTTAATAATTCACTTCTTGGGTTTATTCAGTTTCCTGAGAAATACAAAATCATCTGGCTCCCTGAGAGCTGTTAACAGAATATTCCCTTTCCTTTCTGTAACTCTCCTTAAATGTTCTTTCTGCCTCACTCTTCTTGCATTATGAAATTATATACTATCATTCAATGTCCAGTTTAAATCCTAATTCCTCTGCAATTTAAAAAAAAATTCCACCAGTTGGTAGAAAACTCTCTCTTCTCATATAATAATTAATTTAAGAAACAATATAAAAATGTAGATAAAAAATGATCTTGCATCCAGGAAGGTTTTAGTTCATGTCTAGGCTTTGACACATACTGGGTATATGTCATTGAGTTTCTCATTGCTACAGACATCACTAAGATATGCTACAGAGAAGTATCAACTTCCATTTGTAAAGGAAGTTTCCTCAACTTGGATTTCCCTGTATCATTGAAATTACAAGTAAGTCTCCATCCCAAATACACTTTTCACATTCTACTTTGATTTGTATTTTCACTTAGGGATAAGGAGGCATATATTGTAGGAAGAATACTGGTCTGAAGACAGAGGATCTGGGTTCTTATCTTACCTATATTGATCATTACCTTTATGATTTTGACCAAGTAACTTAATTTCCCTGGACTTTAGCTTCCTAAAATGTAATATAAAGGGGTTAGACTCAATGGTAACTGTGATTATTTGCTCTCCATCAGTCACGTTTATTCATTTTTATAGCCCTATTCTATAGCACAACAATGCATTGAACAGACTAGACACTCTATAAATTCTCAATGTGTTGCCTAGCATATTCACTGAATTATTTTGAAGCAATCTAATTCTTTCATTGAGTTGTCAATAACCAGAGTTACAAACCAAAGAAATAACAAAAGAATTCTCTAAAAACAGGGGTTTTTAGCCTTTTTTTGAAACTGTCTGGTGAAGTGAATGAAATCCATCTCTGTATAATGGTTTATTGCTAACATTCATAATTGAGCAATTATTATGTTATTCTTATAAAAGAGGAAAATGGAACATTTAAATCAGAAGTTCCTCAAAATAAAGATCTAATTTTTTCACTTTCAAACACATAGAGTCCTGGAAATATAGCAACATGTTTCTTAGGGGACCAAGGACTCCAAGTTAAAAATCTTTTAGATTCGTTCTGGAGCATTTAAAATTTAGAAAAGAAACTCAGTCTCATAGTAAATCATGTCCAAACAATCACAACTCTGATGCCAAATAAATAGGAGGCTCATCCTATTAGGTTTTCAATCTCATCAAAACAGTACTGTATCTTAACTTTAAAATGAGAGATCTTCACCCATTACTTAAGTTTAATAAAACAGAATTCTTCTGAATTTAAATTTGATTAGTGAGATCCTCCATTTAAACTTCAGAGAAGAGTTACTTGTAATGACAGTTTAGGGAATATTTGAAAGTATTATGAACATTTTAAAATAGCTTTTACGATTATATTTACTTTTGCAATTTTTCTCTGGCAAAATTAGAAAAAATGGCAGAATATGTTCAGTGTATTTTAAGGCTTAAAGTTGTCTGAAAATCAGCATGAATTTTCATATCAAAATGTGAGTATAAGTTGTTATCCCATTACTCAGAACTGAATGACAAGTCTTATCTTCTTATAATGAGCTCCAGTAAAAGGAGATGGTTGTTAAAGTTCCTCTGGGAAATCATCTGGTTTTTCATTATCCATGCAGACTGAACAGCATGCTCCTTTCACCATTTGTGGGTTGAGGCATTCTGTTGGTTGGCAGGTCTCCATGGTACATGTTATCTGACCACTCTGAAAGGTAATATTTAAATATTAGAATAATTTAGATCAATTCTTTTTTTATATAGAAATAAGTATTTACAAGAACTATATAGCTTGCTCCTCTCCACCCTAATTCACTGCAACTACAATCAAAATAAATTAGTCTTATTAGTGAAAAAATGGATATATATTCCAAAATTTTGTTAAGTCTCTGGAGTCCACTGAACAAACTTCATTTTAAGAGTTATTAAATGGAAGCCTGGCAATTCTCTTCAGAAAGAAATACTGCACCTTCCAGAAGGAAAATCCATCAACTAACAATTAATTGATTACATCTTTTGAAAAATTTCTAATGACCACAAACTTTTCATATGTGAATACTAGAAATATATATACACACTAAGAGTAAACTACTTCCACTACCTCCCCATACAATAATAAATGGGGTGGTAATTATTATAATAATAAAAAGCATTTATATAGTGCTTTAAGTTTTGTGAAGTGCTTTACACATATTATCTCAGTTGTTCCTCACATTACTATTATACCTATTTTTACAGATGTGAAAACCTAAGTTGAGTCTTAACTGGCTCTCCCAAAATGACACAATCAGTTAAGTCAGCTCTTCCTGACTCAAAATAAAATCTCACAGTCTAGAGAAAGGACAAAACTGTGAATTAGAAGAACATGATGTAAAACTTTTGTGGAAAACTAATAATATCCTGCAGCCTTCAGAGAGAAGTAGATATATGGACAGGAGGGAAAATTGCAGTCCCCCAAATGTATGGGAAGGATGACTTTTATTGTAATTCCTCTGGGGTAAGTTTCTTCCTCATAATAAGTTTTGGTTATGAACAAGGATTTGCTTTGGTACATCAGACACAAACCTAGCATCTAGACATTAATGTAATGCAATTCTGGAATTTCCCTAGTGCCCACCAATAGAAAAGTTACACCAATATTTTGCTTTATTGAATTTAAATAATCTGAAGATTGACAAATAAAGAAATTGTCATTTGAAGGAAGACATATCTAATGTCAAAAGCAATCATCCAAAATATTGTTCTTGCAGAGTACAATTTTTTTTAGGTTTTTTTTTTGGCAAGGCAAATGGGGTTAAGTGGCTTGCCAAAGGCCACACAGCTAGGTAATTATTAAGTGTCTGAGACTGGATTTGAACCCAGGTACTCCTGACTCCAAGGCCGGTGCTTTATCCACTATGCCACCTAGCCACCTCAGAGTACAGTTTTAAGAAAATCAAATTCATTATCTAGGCATATCAATTGCATAGTACAGTATTTATTTATACCCTAATAATCTCTTCTATCCGAGAAGTTCCATTTTATCACAAATTCTGCAAATGCACAATATTCATTTTGAGAAAATACTTATCTCTAGATAGCTTTCTCCTCAATCAGAGTCAATGACAATATGCATTCAAAAATTATTAATAATTGAATCAGAGTTTGGAAATTGATTTAATCAAATACTGTGCTTTCACTTTAAAAGCAATGTGTCAAGTAACCCCAAATCATTTGACTATGGATTCCATTAATAATTTTTTTAAATGCAGGTAGTGTCTGTAGTTCTTTCAAAGTACAAAATTAAAACTATTAGTACATGGTAGAGAATGAAAATGATTTATGGGAACAGGAAGAAAGTAATTCTGCTAATAGTAATTCTGCTAATAAGGAATATACAGTTTCTCTCCCATTATAGGGATAAAACTAGCTTTCATAAATAGTCTCTGTGTTCAGAATAACAAGAAATGGGACATTGGGAAGGGAATGGGGAGATTAAGACAAGGATGGGGAAGGGAGAAGAAAGGAGAGTGAAAGGGAGAAAGATCGACAGTGATTCTTGATCAATTAGGGTACTCTATCATAGTAAAAGCTTCCAGGACCCTGACAACTCTCTGGTCTTCCAAAATCAGACTCTACATGAAAACTGAAATTCATACATTTCAGAGAAAAAAAAAATCACTGGACAGTAGATAACTATGCAAAAAGTAATCTTGGCCTTAAGCACTTACCTTTTGGCTCACTACACACTTGTGCAGACCTTCAAGAGTATCCCTAAAATCTGCTTCTCAAAGGGACAGAGTTTCAAGAAGAAATTCTTCATAGCACTTCAACAGGCAGGAAACCAAGGAGAAAATGGTGGGGAGGGAGGGAAGCATGATGAAAGAACTCGGAGCCAAACTTACCTTACAGATACAGCTAATGCAGTCTTCTTTCATCCAGTGTTCATTGTCCCTCCGATGAATTCTATCATCATCCATGCATCCCTCCTGCCTCAGGCGAGCCTCCAGCTTGTTTATCTGAAATAAGGAGGTGGAAGGAAAAGAGGCAAAAATTGGAAAGGAGAGAAACTAGACCTACAAATAACATGGTTTAATGAAATACTACACTCTGTAAGCACAAGCCTGGGAGGCATAAGAAACTTCAAAGTTACACTTCATTTTTCTTTTAACACATTCATTCCAAAGTTAATGAACCAGCATCATCTAATATCTATATTCCTAAACAGAAGCTCAAGAGTTTTATATATTTCTGTAGCGAAAAGAGTTAATGTAAATTCTAACAGTGTCAGATTTACAACAAAGCATCAGTGAAATCATACGTTCCAGTACTATCTAGTAGTGGTAGCAGTAAGCAATGGTCTAGAAGCAGTAGTAGTAGTAGTAGTAGTGGTGGTGGTGGTAGTGGTGGTGGTAGTAGTAGTAGTAGCAGTAGCAGTAGCAGCAGAGGTAATAGCAGTAGTAGTTATGGTAGTAGTGGTAATAGTGCTAGTGGTAGTGGTAGTACTAGTGGTAGTAGTAGTAGTAGTAATGGTAGCAGCAGCAGCAGAAGTAGTAGCAGTAGTAGAGGCAATAACAGTAGCAGTAGTAGTAGCAGTAGTAGCAATAGCAGTAGCAGTAACAGTAGCAATAACAGTAGTAGTCATAGTAGTAGACAACAATAATAACAAAAACAACAAAACTAAACACAAAACAAAAAAAATTTGCCAAAATGCATAAAATAAAGGATGTTTTATTTATTTCAGGGATTTCTCACAAGGCACTGTCTCACAATCCTACACCTTCAAAAAATAGAGGGACCAATTGCATTGCAGATCACTTGACCAAATGTTGACTGTTTCCTTGGAAAGTCTAATCTGTTCAAAGGTGTAGTTGCATTTAATGATCAAAAACACATTTAAGAGGTGGCTAGGTGGCACAGTGGATAAAGCACAGGACCTGGAGTCAGGAGTACCTGAGTTTAAATCCGTGCTCAGACACTTAGTAATTACCTAGCTGTGTGGCCTTGGGCAAGCCACTTAACCCCATTTGCCTTGCAAAAAAACTAAAAAAAAAAACCCCACATTTAATTATATCTTTTTACAACTGGCTTAGACTTAAAAGCCTCACACCATTAAGCTGTAGTATCTAGAACTTACATAAAGTTTTTGTTGGGTGAGGGGGTTGGAGAGATTTTGGAGATTTTTGGCAAAGCATTTGTGATTAAGGGATGTGCCTAGAATCATATAGTTAGTAAATGTTGAGTATCTGAAACAAAATTTGAGCTCAAGTTCTCCTGCCTTCAGGGTCAGTGCTCTAGCTAGTTGGTCACCTAACTGTCCTGAACTTAAGTAAAATTAATATATTTCTCCTTGGAAGAAACCCACCTTTCTCTGAAAAAAAAATTATTCCATACTCTTACAAGATGATAAATGTATCTAGTAATATTTTTAAAATATGAAAAATATTTATGTTAATGTAATAATTTAGACTATCAACTCTTTGAAACATGTATATAGGAATTGGAGACATATTTATTTTGTTCTACCCTCCTTGCTATGTTTCCAAAACTTTCTAGAGATATGCGTGAGACTGGAGGCAATTTTTATATCTTAGGGCCACTGAGGGGAAGGTGATGGTAGAAACTGGAGAAGTGGGTAAAAGAAAGAAAAGGGGGGTAGTGTTTTCCAATTGCCCAAAAGACAAAGATAGTTGCTGGTCATGCATGGTCTGAGATTTGATGCTAATAAGTGAATGGAAGTGAGAACAAGGTTAATGTCCCCTTTATGAGCTAGCAGGTGGGGTTGCAGATACACCTAACAAAACATTTCTGCTTCTATGCCAAAGGTTCTGCGCTCTCAGGTTTTTAATCTATTTGTATGTTATATAAATAATTAATAGATTAAATCATTCCATTACAATATTTTTTTCATATTTTTAAAATGTTGCTAAGATTCATTTGTGGTACAGTTATTTAATCACATCTGACTCCTACCTCTGTGCAACATGCCAATCTTATACAAGACATTGTCTTGGCAAAGAGACTGTAATAGTTTACTATTTCCCTCTCCAATGGATTAAGGCAAATGAAGGTTAAGTGAACTTCCCAGGATCTGAGGCCAGATTTGAACTGAGGTCTTCCTAACTCCAGGCCCCAGCACTCTGACCACCGAGCAACCCATATGCTTGTAGATTCATTCACCAACCCATAAAAATATGAAATAATTTCATTAAAAGGTAGGTTTGTCCAAGGAACATTATATTAAATGTATCTGAAAACAAAGTTAGAAATGTGTCAACCCGGGCAGTGGCATATTAGCCCAAGCGACCTAAAAAAACTAATACTTCTAGAAAAGGCAGTACTAGCACAAATGGTGGTGAAGGGGAAACAGATGGCAGGTAAGGAAATTTAGACTAGTGGATGCAAACTGGTATGTTTCCAAGCCTCCAAAGGGTCTTGTGGGGCTTAGAAGCAGCAATAGGGCAGTGAGGCAGATACTTGACTGTACCTGAGTTCCTAGCCCATGCTCAAAAGAAGTCATAATAAAGAGAATAACTTGAACTTTATTTTTAATTGGTATTGAGAACCTAAAGGAAATCCATAGGAGGGAGAGGTGGTTGCAGTTCTACAACCTAGGAACCTGATGGTGCTCATCCAATGCCTGGAATGGTCCCTCTCCTCCTCTCAGCCTCCTGGATTCATTCAAATCCAATGAAGATCTCTGGTAGTATGTGACAGATGCAGATTTGACTCCAGGTCCTCCAACTCCAAAGACAGTATATGAGCCATGAATGCAGGTGTGATGTTATTATTGGAGAAAACAAACAGCTGTGGCAAGAACAATGGTTTCAGAGGTCCCAAGACCTGGGTTCATCCTCCAGCTACGTCATTTACAATTTGACTGGAATCAAGCTACTTAAGCATCAAAGCAAAATGAGAGTATTGGGATTAAGTTAATGCCAAGGGATTTTCCATGATTCTCTTATTCCAAATTCTCATTTGAACTCAATCTGTTTTCTACTAAAAAAAAGTGGGTTAAAAAAGAATTAATTGTTCAATAGTTCAAAAGAACCATGATTTCATTCTCTCCCTACCCTAATACAGATTGTAACCACTCCTTTCCTTATGTTGCTATTCAGATAACATTTCATCACCTGGCCAATCTCCTTTTTTATAATCCTCTTCAGACAGAATTAGACTTGTCCTCAAAAGATCATCAACCCTTCTCTTGGCCTAGACTTACTGGAAGACATTCCAGCTTGCTAGGTCTTTCCAAGGTTTATATAGCTTTTGATACAGCTTTCTATGCCAGATTGAGGAATCAGAATAAGATTTTCAATGAGAAATAATGTAATGGAACAACTGTTAAATAACAACAACAAATTTTAGAGGCACTTCCTGAGGTACTTGGCTACTCTGCAAGCTCAGTTTGCTTCAAAGGTATCATATGACAGTCAGAAAATAATGCAATCTTAGGTTATATGGCAATGTCTATTTCCAGAATTAAAATGCTGGGTTCCATTGTATTCTGTTCTGGTCATTAAGAAAGAAAAAGGAAAAAAAAGATAGACCCATTTGTGTTTGTCACATTTTATAAAGTATATTCATAGCCAAGAAAGCACATTTAGAAATACATCTAGGATAATGAAAGAACTTAAAGAGCAAATCATATATAATATAATAATATAAAGAATAACTGAAACAAGTAGGAAGTCTTAGAAAGGAAAATGTTGGTGGGGAAGGAGGGTGGGACAGAGGTGCATGATTGATGTCTATAAGTATTTACATCTTCCTTGTGGAAGAAGGACAAAGTCAAAGAAAGAAAAAACTAAAAACAATAGGGAGAAGGTATAAAGAGGATTGTAATAAGGGGGGAAATACATCCAAATAATTAGTTGTCCAAAAGAAGGATTTGTTGCCTCAGTAAACCTCCCTTCACTGTAATTCCACAGGAAGATGCAAGGGAAATATTTGTGGGCAAGTCATTGGAAGGAATTTTTTAGGGAACAGAAGAGATTAGATTTTCTCCTATAATAATATTTCAAATTCATTCTATAAAGGGAATTAATTATATCAATTATAGTTATAAAATATGTTTTTAATTTTTAAAAAGTTCTCAAACATCAAGCTAAAAAGTCCTGCTTCTACCTACAGATTTTCTGATTCTGCAAATCAAGTATTATCACCATCAACTACTTTGGTTTCAATAATTTGAAGATTCACTTTCATCAATGGAGATAATGATCTCTCCCCAATACAGATTGTGACCCTGGTAAACCATAGTGCAAGGGCTTCATGAAATGCAGTGGATTTATTAAGTTATCATCAAGAAATGCAGTGGTTGGACTGTGTTTTTGTTACTTTCAAGGAAATGTTAAGTCTAAAGATGGATTTGTCTGCTTTATTCTTTTTCAGATGACAGTTATTCAGTCCTTCAAAGATTCTGCATTCAAAGCTTTTCCAGTCCTACAAAAGCTATCAGTCTTCATTTAACAGGTATATCATCCTTTCCAGAAGCCAGAGAACCCTTCATATCATCATAGGTCATCAGAGAAGATTTTAGTCAGATTTTTAAAGGGGGAAAAAAACCATTTTATCCCCCCCAAAAAAAAATCTTTCCCAAAACAACACAAACTTCTCCACAAATAAGTAATCAGGAATAATCTGAATGTACAGTTTAAACCCACTGCAAGCACAATTTCATTGTGAAGAGAATAAACACTGTTAGAGCTAGCTGGCAACATGATCTTCAAGATCAAGGCTAAAAGAGTGAGTTTTAAAGGAAAATAAAGAATGGTCACAGAAACAAGTGAGAATGGTTGCTTCAACAACCAAAATCTAGTCAAGCACCCAGATTTTTCTATTATCTACTAGATTATACTTTAGAGAGGCATTACAATATTAACGCAGGGGGAAAATACAACATAGGGAAAATTGAAAGTGTGGCTGAGAAATACAATGAACAGAAGAATCTTGAAGGTGTTGTGATAAGTATTTACATGGGCAAAGATTGTCCATGAATTTTGACAGTTTTTAAATCTATAATCTTTCATTTATATTTGTTTCCTAAACATTTCATTATATATTCATCAATGTATTTTATTTTAATGTTGAAATATTGTGCTTTCCCTTTCTCAGTTGAGGTTAATCTAATGCCAAACTGATTTTCTAGAAGGAAAAAAAAGCATGTTCCCTTCAACTAAATGAAAACAAATTCACAACCAGTTATACTGCACTTGATATAACAATAATACTTTAGGAAAGTGAAATTTGTTTCATGTTTGTAACATAATTTTATATCTTCCCTGTGTCTTTCTAGCATAACAAAAATTTCACCTGAAAATTACTTTGTAGCAAAGCTAAAAATTTATAATATAGGAAAGTTTCCTTTAAATTGAGAAATATCATGATGCCAAGAAGATGATGTCAAAAGTTTTCACTCAGCTTGGGAAGGGTAAAGACAAGAAATTATTATTGTTATAAGATAATATTTACCACCTTTAAAAATTCTATTTAAGTTGTGATAATAGATAATATTTGGTATCATATACTGCTTTGTTTCAATTCAATTCAACAATTTTATTTTTCTAAGCCTCACTTATGCGTGATTCAAACAGAGACAGTATAGGGTAGTAGTTAAAGAGCCAGTCAGGTCTCTGACACACAGAGGTTGTGTGACCCTGACCAAGTCACTTCTTAGTGGTCCAGATAAATTACCTAAGATTCAAAGTTACATTTTCCTCTTACGCCAAGCACACAGACCCCAAAGTGACTAAACCTCTCTTTTCATTCCATGAATACTTTCCTTAAAATACTTAGTATCTCCTTGAGAATGTTATGTCCCCCCAGCTCCCCATTACTGGTCAGCTAGAAACAACCTCGTCAACATCACAGGGTCATGTGTTTTTGGTTTCTTTTCAGTTATTGCAGTTACTTTTCAGTTACTTCAGATGCTTCTGAAAGCTTTATTAAATTTATAACAATAACTAATACTGAAATGACTATTAAAATTTTCACCATTTTTCCTAAAGCTATGTTCTAGTTCCCATTAATTCGGCATGGCCATTTCACTTCAAAATTTTTAGCAATCAAAATGATTACATGAAAAATTTATAAAAGTGCTTAGCACCTCCTTAAAATGCTTTTCTTTATCAGGAACTATCAGATAAGCCAAATGGCAAAAAGAGGTTCTTATATCACAGCTTTTCAGTCATCTCAATTTGTTAATTTTCATCAAACTGTAAAATGGACATAATTTTTATAGGAGACCAATCATATACTTCCATAAAGAAGATATATTAGAGAAAGAAAAGAACTAAAAATGTTTTTTTTTCAATCTACAATGTAAAATGACCCCAAACACTAACATGGTATGATTCTTTTTTTTTTCATTTTCATTTGTCACAGTTCAGGTTTTCTAACTTACTAAGTGTATTTCAGATGCTAGGGCTATTCACAATCAGATCTAATCAAATCCAAGGTTTCAATGGGTCTAATTCATTTTGGTTACTTTTGTGATTCTGCATTAAAAATGAGATTAAGAAGTGTTCCATTCACATAATAGGCTTCAAAAATCACAGCAAACTCAACTGGCTAACTGGTTTGATTCTATATTGATCATATAGTTGTAAGTCATAGAAGATTAACATTTTAATGAGCAAGAATGCTTATTTTTCATATGCAAGTTAAAGGGAAAATGAAAATAAGCTATGCAATATATAATAATCATTTTTAAAAACCCAATATGCAAAGTACTATTCAACCAAATTTGGATTCAGGTGTCAACATCCAATAGTAGAATGAGTAGAATGACCATTGTGAGTCAATTATGAAAGTCATTTAATCTTTTGGGGCCTCATTTTTCTTGCCTGTAAAATGAGGATGCAGAATTGGGTGATTCTTAATACCTCTTCCAGTGCCTATAATGATATCTTGCATATAGTAGATATTCAATAAATAAATATTTGGCAATTTCATAGAATCCCAGAAACACAGAGTTGAAAAGAAAATCATAATAAGTCATCTAGCCTGGACAGACAGCAAGAAAGTTTAAGTGAAAAACTTAGTTGACCTCAGAGCAGAGCTTGATGAGGTTGGCTTGGCTTTGAAAAAAAATGGAATTAGTTTTTCATTTTTTTTTATTTTAAAAGAATGAGACAGAAAATAATACTAATTAGAAAGTTCCTTTGCATTTAAAAACATAACTGGGTAGGAACTTCTTTAATCACAACAAAAGGAAATCTTCTAGCCACTGATGGAAGTTTACTATCTCCCAAGGTCTAATTTTCCACATTTAGACAGAGATTAATTGTAAGAAGAATATTAATTTGAGAACAAAACCAAAAACTGCCTTTATAATTTCCATCTATCATTCTTAGTTCTGACCTTTGGAACTTAATAGAAAAAGTTTCATCTCTCTTCCATTAACTTCCCTTCAAATATTAGAGAACATCTATTACAACTTCTACCTATGCCTTTGGCAAAATGAACATAATACCAAAAAGAAAAGCAGATCAATAAAAATCAAGTCATTTCAATTAAGAAGCAATATCCAGAATAGTGGTGTTCAGAATTGCTACATAATATGGTCTATCCAAGACAGAGTCTAAGAAGTACTTTTCTTTCCAATTTGAGCTACATTAGCTTTTAAAAAATTTAAGACTTTAAAAATTATCATAGTATTAATTCATGTCAAAATTATTTTCTGCTTTTGTTTTTTAACAGAAAAAGTTAGAGAAACATATAGGGAAAGGAACTTTGAATTCATTTGTATATGGAACTTTTAGAGGAGGAAAATTTCTCTAAAAATGTAGATTGGATACATCCCTGCAACATACAGTTTTTAGGGAATTACCTAAAGGCCTAAGAGATTAAGTGACTAGCATAAGGTCACACAGTCAGTATGTATCTCACAGTCAGAGGCAGGTTTGAACCCTATTTTTTTTAGAAGAAGAGTCAACAAATTATGGTCTATGTGCAAAATCCAGTCTGCAGCTTGTTTTTATACCTGTAGGAATGGTTTATAAAGTTTAAAATTTTCTTATTGCATTTTAAAATATAAAGAAACATTCTTGGGTCACTAACTATACAAAAATGGGTAATGTAAATATATGAATCCCTCCTCTAGGTCATGCTACTTTTTAATAATACACAAAAGAAACTTTTAAAAATAAAATTTAATAGATAGAACTGATGTTAAAGGAATATTTGATTTTCAATATTATTCACATGCAACTGAATTTGGTCTTTTAAGTTATCTTTTCCCTGAAAAGTTATTTCAGAGAAAAAATTATAAAATTCTTAAAACATCAATTCAGAAAGAATAGCCAGTCTTGTAAAACTAACAAAATTTTGTTTACTTAAAATACATTAAATCATAATATAAAAATATTTTTCATTATCCCACCTAATTTTCAAACTAAT
This sequence comes from Macrotis lagotis, assembly GCF_037893015.1. Lineage (NCBI taxonomy): Eukaryota > Metazoa > Chordata > Mammalia > Peramelemorphia > Peramelidae > Macrotis > Macrotis lagotis. The sequence continues at coordinate 429,993,798 of NC_133666.1, read as the reverse complement.
ATCAACAAAGGAAGAAAAATGCCTTTAAAGGCTTAAGACAATGATTGGTGGAGGTAAGGGATGTTCTGAAATAGAATTCCTATCCAGTAGAAACATTCTAACAGTGGTCTATGGATAACATCAATCCTGAGATGACATCTCTAAATAAAGAAATCATTTAAAATGTTGTTGATCAGAAACTTTGAATTTCAAATCTGCTAAGCTTGCCAATAAATTTCAAATGAGTTGGGGCATATTGGCAGCCTGTGCTTCTTACAGTGAGTCCAATAGCTTACAATAGCTACAGTGAGTCCAAGTTCTTATTCTGGTGTCGTTTTTCAAGCATTCAAGGTTTCTATTGCAGCTTTATTAAGGCCATTGCTATCTTGTGCCAGGGGATTTTTTTTGCCTTGTTACTCTGAATATCAACCACTGAGAAACATATTAACTTCCTGGGCTATCCTATGATTACTGAGTCTTGTAAAATCAAAATCTTTCTGTTTGTATCCATGAACAAGGTTTTCCATGAACATTTTTGAGAAGGAAAACATTTTTTGAAATACAGCATAACAATCTGCATCTTTCTTTTGCCATATACCAGATACAAAAAAATTCATTTTCTTGAATTAGCACTAGACTTCAATCAGGAAGACCTAAATTTAAATAAACACAACTACTGTATTTCCACATGGAAAAGACACATCCTTTTCCAAAAAATTTGGAAAACTGGAAGCATCCTTCCTATACAGTGGTTGTAGATTTTTTTTACTTCTATTTCCCACTTTTTCACACTTGTCTTTGTGCTCATTGTTCCATAATTTGTTACCAGTATGTTAGGTGACATTTTGCCACATTCTGCCCAGAAATGGTCCACAAATGGCTCATAAAAAAATTTTCATCCAGTGCTGAATTCAAGTTCAAAGTGATCCAGTTTGCAAAAATGAATGAAAATTGTGCTGCTGAAGGGAACTTTGGTCACCCTCTGAGAAAACAATCTGAGACTGAACATGGAAAGAATAAACCCGACTGAAAATGGCACTGCAGAAGAAGGCTATGAGAGGCAAGTCAAGTCAAATGGCCAGATCTAGAGAGTGAATTAAAGAGATGGAATGAAGAGCTAAGGAGCATTTGAATTCCTGTGTCCACAGAGATGATTCAGCAGGAGGACAGAAGAATTGTGATGAAAAAGAAGTGACTGATTTCAAAGGAGGACACAATTGGTGCTTCAGTTTCATGAAATGGAGTGGACTAAGCATGCATCCACACACTGGATTTGCCCAGAAGATGCCTGAGAGCTATGAGCCAAAGGTCCTTGAATTTGATGATGAATAAAACTTGAGTTCAATAACTTTATGGAATGCATTTTTTCAAATTTTGGTCCCCAAAATTAAGCTGTCTCTTTTGCATGGGGAAATACCATAGTTGTTTGCCATAGATATATTAGGTGTCTATGCTTGCCGCAGTTTCCTTATTTGTAAAAGGGGGGTAATGATTACAACTACTCAGAATTTTTGAGAGGATCAAATAGGATCCTCATATTTGTAAAACCTTTGCAAACCCTGAAATGCTACAAAAATACTAGCTATTTTAGCTACAATAATTGGACGCATTTACTGATTTACACAGAAAATAAAATAGCCTGACTTGGTTTTTGCTATCAAAATATCATGTGTACATAAGTAAATATTTAGGTAGATTTTTGAAATCTTCTGGGTGTGAGACCACCATACTTGGAGATATAATAACATAATCATGCCTTCTCTTCCCTTTGGATTCTCAGCTATGTCCTATGATAACTACAACCTTTATATGGGTTATAAACCTTTCTTTTATCATTTTATTATCTTTATGATACCAGAGTAGGAGAACCAGTAGCACATCCATCTGAGAACCTGAGGTCACACTTTAGAAACCATAAAGAGTATGCAAGGTTCTAGAAGTACAATGCTTTGGATATTGGGAATTTATAAGCATGCTTCTTCTTGAATTCTATCTCCAATTTGCATATTTACAGAGATTGTCCTTCATGTTTTGAAGATTTTCCTTACTTATAGTTTCTTTTATAGAATATAAGCTTCGTTCATAGCTTGATTCAAGTGTCATCACCTATCCGCAACTTTTCCAGATCCTTACAGTTGATACTCACCTCTATCTTCTCAATTTATCTTATATTTATACTAATAAAATAAACAATCAGCTGGTATGTGGATAGAACCCTAATAATGGAGTTAAGAAAATATAAGTTCAAATAAGATTTCAAATATTTACAAGCCATGCTTTTAATCTCTCTCAGTCTCTGTTCCTTCATCTGTAAAATGGAGAAAATAAGAGCACCTACCTCCCATAATTGTTGTGAGAATAAAATAGTATATATATATATATATATACATATATATATATATATATTTGTAAAGCATTTTGCAAACCTTAAAATACTACATAAATGCAAGCTATTTTGTTATTATTGGGATACAGACCATTTTTTTGTCTTTGTGTTTCAATTTTCTGGCATTGTAACTTTCAAATATTAGAACATAATAAATGTTTGCTAAATTAAAATGAATAAAATCTATTACTTGAGCATTTTTGTTGTCATCCTTTTAGAATTGTTTTTTTCAAGATTTTATTCTAAACTCTCTGCAGACTTCTTTTCTACAGAATTTATTTTATTTTTTTAAGTGATATTGCTTGCAATCTTCAATAATCCTCTCCAACAAGTTTGACAATTACTAAATCTTTGCCATGAGGAAGAGGCCAAAATGAGGCCTCCACTGCCTAACATCACAAAAACTGGATCCCTTTGCCAAATAGAGATATGGTAGCCAAGCTCAACACACATTATAACATAAGCTGACTTGTAAAATTGATTATGACAGAAAATAATAAGCTACATAGCCACAAAAAATTAAAAGCAATTGAGGTGAAAACAAGCCAACAGTCCATTTGTTGTATGTCTACTAAATTAGATATTCCCAAGACTATTTGTGTATGAAAATGGAAAGAACACAATAAATTGATATGAAATGAAATAAATAATGCATATTTCTATGGAAATCTAACATCATCAGCAATAAGAGTGGAAGCACATTTTGACTCTTCCACCATACTTCATCAGGAAGAGACGATGACACTTAAAAACATAAAACTGAGAAGAATGGGTAAAAAGGAATATACATACAGAGGAAAAATAATGCTGAAAACAATAAAATTTCAAAGATTTCTAAGCATTGGTTTTCATGACATTCCACCCAAAGTAGAAAAAAAAAACATAATTCAAACTATTTCCAAATATTGTTGAGTGAGATGTTAGTGGACTACTGAGTTATACATCTGTTCTCTGTAATACTCTATCATCTAAATGGATCTAGGAATGTGGATGCCCAAGCAATTCCCATTTGTGTTCTCCTACAGGTTTACTATATGTGTTCAAGTTACTATGTGTGTGTGTGTGTGTGTGTGTGTGTGTGTGTGTGTGTGTGTGTGTGTGTAATGTAAGAAGAGGAATGTTGGAGAAAGACTTTCCCAAACTTTTGAGTGAATAGGAATTTTAGTAAGGAAAATCAGTTGAAACTTGTCTTTCAATCAAAATAAGAAAAGGTCTAATGAATAAAGACAATATATTGCCCAGATTATGACATGCAGTTGGCTGGAAAAGATGTTAAATATGATTCTCTGGACTAATGAATTCTTTCTTCCTCTCCTCTCCAACCTACTCTCCCCATACCTTATTTAAAGCTTTCTTTTATGTCTGGTCTTCTCCCATTCAAAAGTAAGCTCCTTGAGACCAGGAACTGTTTTTTTGATTTGTTTGTTTGCTTGTTTGTTTTTGTTTTTAAAATATATTTTTCCCAGTCCTTAACATAGTCTATAGTAAACCTTAAGCTCTCAGTTCAACTCTCAGATTCTATTGAAATTACAGGGATACCAAAGAAGAGTAGGGCTACCCTCTGTCATTATTCACTTTTATCACATGATTATTCTTTGTTTTTGATCAAATGTTTATTTAATACATTCTTTATTATATTTATTTATAAATCTTGATTGCAATATATTGAAGCTGGTTTAAACTTACCCTGTGCCTCTAAATTTCACTTTGGTTTATTTTAGACTTTAATTCTTTGAAGACTATATTGGTTTGTAACTCATTATCATACAATATTCCTGGAGAATATTGACATTAAAATGGTTGCTATGTGCTTCAGGGAGAAGGTGAAGATCATTTAAAGATCATCACAAATAAATGGTAATTGGGGATTCTATTCTATTTAATTCTGGCCCCAATGGTATCATTTGTAGTATCCTACCCAAATACCATATTTTCCCATGTATTAGACATACCTTAATTTGGGGGCCTGAAGTTTGAAAATTTTTATCAAATGTTATTGACTCAAGTTTTATTCATCATAAAATTCATACAACTACTCCTCACTGTCAAAATTCCCACATTATCTAGTCTTCATCTGTGTTTGATGATGAATCACAGTCTTGGGAGAGGCTCTGACTACTCTCCTGCCTATGCTCTGGTCCTTGTTGACCGCAAGCTCTCCTTGGGCAAGTCTGGTGCATGGACATGTGCTTGGTCCATAATGTTTCATGAATCTGAAGCACCAATTGTGTCTCCTTTGAAATCAGTTACTTCTTTTTCATCAGCAATTCATCTGGCATCCTGCTGAGCCATCTTTGTGGATACAGGAATTCCAGTGACTCTTTACTCTTCAATCCATCTCATCAATTCTCTATCTTGGGTCATTTTCCTGCTTTGCTTCTCATGGTCTTCTGCTGGGGTGTTTTCAGCAGGGTTTCTTCTTTCCTTCTTTCCATAGTCAGTCTTAGATTGTTTTCTCAGCTGGAGGAGGACCAAACTGACATTCAGCAGCAAGATTTCCATTCACTTTTGCAAACTGGATCACGTTGAACTTGAATTCAGCACTGGATGAAAATCTTTTCTGAGCCATTTCTGGGCATAATATGGCAAAAATGCAACCTAATATACCAGTAACAAAAGCAAAACAATGAGCACAAACACAAGTGCAAAAAAAATGGGAAATGCAAGTAAAAAAGACTACAGCCACTGTTTAGGATATTCCCAGTTTTTAAGCTCTAAATTTTCTGGAAAAGAATACATCTTATACTTGGGGAAATACAATAGCTTTGTTGCTCAATGAGTCCTATAGATTGCATATTTTATATTTAAGAGTATAGACAATAAACTAGCATAGGTGTCAGACATATATGGCCATTCCAAACTAATATTAAAATGCAGTTAGGAAATACTTAACGAAAAAATAAACATATAATAGAACATAGATAATATTAGCAAAGCTTTCTAAGGAAGTATGTATGTGGTCCAGAGTGATCTTTTGCTTGTTTATATTTAAATTTGACAACACTGTCCTGGATAATAGGTATTTTTCATGTACTTTTTTTCTCTATAGATTGTTAAGCTCTTTTGAGAGAATATGAATTTTAGTAAAAAGCTTAACATTCTAGAGTTTGATTATCATTACAATTAAAAGATAAATGGAAACCACTGGTTAAAATCTATATTTGTATGAAAATAATTTTATTATTTTCTTATGAAAATGAACTACATATATATTAGGAATACTCATGATGAAGTAATAGATGGGAGAGTGAAGCTTTTGCAAGCAAAATCCCACAAACAATATTCTACAATATGAAAATAATTTACCATGCTACAACTGAGTGAAAGGTGTAGAGAATGCAACATTACAAAAAACTTATCATTTGTTGATTATTAGAATGCATGACTTTAAAGCAAAATATTAATCTAAATGTTCTCTTCCAGCAATGATTTTTTTTTAAATGACTGAGGTACACTGGTGGAATGAGTACCCATGTGTAAGAGATCATGGTTCTGCTGTAACATCCATGGAAATGAATGCATCCAATGGCTAAACAAATAAAAAGCTATTAAGATGCCTGTACCTGAGTTTGTATAAATTCATATATGTATGAATATATTCATATAAAAATATTCAAAAAGTAATACATAAAATTGGTTAAGTTTATGATCTAGATGTAAATGATTGAATATTCCCATTATGAGAAATATAGTTAGAGAATAACATCTTAATATATTTGTTTCTTTTGTATTGCTCAAATGAATATTAAATCATGTTTTTATTCATACAGAATGCATACAGATATGCCAGTCCTGACAGCATAGATAGAAGATTGCTTAACACTGTTTCATATAAATTCCCTAGTCCTGATCTTGTGATGAGTGGGTTCACATCAAAAAAAAGTAAGCTTTTTAGCTACTTCAATCTTAATAGATGATACCAAAAGTACTACTTTGGAATATAAAGTTCTGAAGAGGGATGAAGGTACTCTCTTTTTTATACACAGACATGGCATGTTATTTTTTTTCCCTTGATATTCTTGCCTATCTCAGTTCTCTAAGCCCAAAATAAGTCTATTTACTCTACCCATGCTACCTTAATCAGTTACACTAGTATATACCTTGGCAGTCACTAGGGGGTAGGCATGGAACTGGGAAGAAACCAAAATACCTCTTTGCAGCTTGCCCTGATTCTTCCTTTGAAATTACACAAAAGCAACGTTGTACCAGACTGAATTAAAAGCTCCCAAGGCAAAAACGCTTTATCATTAACACTTCCTCTATCTCATTTGAAACAATACCTATGCCACATTACCCAAACCTACAAATCTTATCATTGAGGATGTGTTTTCCTCAGTTTGGAATCCTCATGCTGCCTCTCAGGTGCATAGTACTTTTCATTGCCAATTTTCCCTCTTCCTTTGAAATTTACTTTTCTCATGTGACATGCCTTTATTTTTCTCTGAGGTAACATTAGGCAATCTTGTAGATAAATTTATGGCCATTTGAAAGGTCTAAAGGAAATTCCCCAGATTACAATCTTTTCTCATAACTAAGAGGTCTCTATAAAAGGTCTCCATAATGACTTTCTGGATATAATTTTAGTTTTATTAGCGAGGAAGAGTGAATAGATATAGTGGCAGAATGACATGGGAAAAAATTTGAGTACAGGCTAAGCCCTGTGCTTAAACCACACAATTCTACCATAACACTCTTAATTTATGCTTTTATCATTCTTATAAACCCAAGAGTTATTTACTCTTTCTGACAGAGTTTTATCTATTTTAGGCACAGAATTTCTCTGATATTAATAAGGAAAAAGCAAAAGAATCACAGTGACAAAAATGTTTTCAAAAACAGATAGTTTGACATTGTACCCTTAAGCTAACAGGTTTTTATTACAGAACTAGCATCTACATTTTCCCTATCCATATAGATGAAATTCCCTTTTCATTTCTTCTCTTTTTTAGTTTGAGAGAATAATGTATAAATCAGAAGCTCCAAAAAGCTGAGAAAATATGCACAAAAATAGCAAAGTGTAGAATTTTCGTTTTTAATTAGAACATTTCTGTCAGTTAAAAGACAGAGAAAATTGTGAATTCTATGGGGTCTTTGGAGTTTTTTCCAAGAATTGCAATATATATATATATATATATATATATATATATATATATATATATATGCATATATATGCATATATATGATATAGAAAACTGCATCCCAATCTACAATACTTCAGAAACTTGTCAACCTATATCAGCCAATACAGAAATGAGAAATTCCCTGAGCATCATACATCTAGCTATCTGATCCAATAACAAATGCATTCTAGATTACCTACTATTCAATGATATAATTATTTATAGGAAACAACTTTTCTCAGTCTTCCTCATTTCTTCTCTCTCCTCATCTACTAACCATTTAAATAATTTAGCCTAAACATAGATTAAGTATTATTAAATAATAATAGTCTATGATTATGCCCTATTGATATATAAGTTTTATTCTGGCTTTACATTATAGTGACAGCAAACTTTTTCTGCAAACGACATTCAGAAACATTAGTTGTTCCCACTGTATTCACCATAAAAACAGTGGCAGTTGCTGGAAAAAACAAACCTGCTTTCTGAGAGCTATAATTGTTTCTTGGACTTCTGCAGCAAAATGGTTGAAATCCTGAGGAAAACTGGAACTGGACAAATGTGTCATATTTTCTGCCTTTCTATCCTTCGATAATTTTTCATCAGGCCTATAGGAAGCAAAATAAGATTAAGGGTAGAAATGGGAAGGATCAGGGTCAAATAAAATCTACAATAAGTGAGTGTCTAAAATTAAAATGAGAATAAAGAATAATAACTCGTAGTGTTGTTCTACTGATATTTCTTTTCAAATGTATTGAAATTATTTTTCCCCTGAAAACTACAAGGAATGTCATGTTGTATTGCAAGTACATTTGGTACATTATTTAGATCTCAGAGGTATATCTTTTCCTAATGACAATTTTTTTCATTTTACACAGTGACAAAGCTGTGACAAATTAAATATCACACATTATGCAGCACCCAAGTGGGAGATGCTTTACATATTCATGGAAATAGCAATGCTAAGACAATGATAAGTCTGGCTGTCAAAAATCAAACCTTCTTTAAAAAAAAAACAATTGCAAAGTAGCCCAACTCTGTTGAATATGAAAGAAAAGAAGCCCCGTCAGCTTTTAATGCTTTTGAAAAGTTTAAGGAAAGTTCCTAACAAATAGAGGTAAATGACCAGACTATTGGAATTGGGAACAAAAATATAATCCATTTTGGAAAAGAATGTTTTCATAAAATTATTTCACCAAAGAGAATAAAAATAAAAACCTCATCCCTGGGCAGTTAGGTGGCACAGTGGATAGAGCACCGGCCCTGGAGTCAGGAGACCTGAGTTCAAATCCAACCTCAGACACTTATTACCTAGCCTGTGTGGCCTTGGGCAAGCACTTAACCCCATTGCCTTAAAAAACTAAAAACAAAAACAAGCTCTCATCTCAAGCATTCCCTACTACCAGCTATTCACTGAATTCAACAGGCCCTTTTGAAACTCCATGTATGTGATCAAGATATTCCTTATTTTTGATATATAGTGTCTTCTCATCACTACCTTTCAGAATCCTTATCTTCAAGATTCAAGTCAACTCCTACATCCACATTATTTTAAAGATATACAAAAAAAGGAAAATTCATTTGGAAGAACCAAAGGTCAAATATATCAAAGTAATTATTGAAAAAATCCCAAAGAAGATGGCCTTGTAGCAATCATTAAAACTATCTGATACTAAGAGTGGTGCATCAGGGGAATTGCTTAAATACACAAGAATTGTAAATGATAGTAAAAACTGACTCTTTGGTAAACCAAAATAACTCTGGTTTTGGTATAAAAGCTCACTATTTGACAAAAACTGCTGGGAAAACTGGAAAACAATATGGCAGAAACTAGGTTTAGTTACCTTACACTGTACAACAAGATAAAATATAAATGAGTACGTAATTTAGACATAGAGGATGCTAGCATAAATTACTTAGGAGAGCAATGATTAGTTTACTTTTAGACAAAGCAAGAATTTTTCACTAACAAGATAGAGAGGATCAAGGGAAGTAAAATGTATAGTTTTGATTATATTAAATTAAAAAGTGTTTATACAAACAAAAATTATGCAACCAATATTAGAAGGAAAGCATAAATCTGAGACATATTATTTATAGTGGAAGTGTTTGATAAAGGCCTCATTTCTAAAATCTAGAGAACTGAGTCAAATTTATAAAAATACAATTTATTCCACAAATTAGAAATGGACAAAGGATATGAAAAAAATCAAAATTATCTAAAGGCATAAAACATTGCTCTAAATCACTACTGATTAGAAAGATAAATTAAAAGAACCATGAGATACTATCTTCTACCCATCAGATTGGTAAATATGACAGAAAAATTAGATGATAAATATTGAAGAGGATGTGGGAAAATTGGAACTGATCTAACCATTCTAGAGAGCAATTTGGAACTATGCTCTAAGGGTTATACAACTGTGCATCTCCTTTGATCTAGCAATGATTAGATCTGCATTCCAAAGAGACCAAAAAAGGGGAAAGAACCTACATATACAAAATATTTATAGCACCACTTTTGTGGTGGCAAAGAATTTGCCATCAGTTGGACAATAGGTAAACATGTGATAACTGCATTGCAGTGGAATACTATTGTGCCTTAAGAAATAACAAGCAGGGGGCAGCTAGGTGGCGCAGTGGATAGAGCACTGGCCCTGGAGTCAGGAGTACCTGAGTTCAAATCCAGACTCAGACATTAATAATTAACTAGCTGTGTGGCCTTGGGCAAGCCACTTAACCCCATTGCCTTGAAAAATCTAAAAAAGAAAAGAAATAACAAGCAGTGGATTTCAGAAAAAGCTGGAAAGTCTTATATGAATTGATATAAAGTGAAGTGAGAAGAAACAAGAAAACATCATACACAGTAATAGTAACATTTGTGATAATCAATTATGACTGAGTGATCTCTTCTCAGGAATACAGTGATCCAAGATAATTCCAAACGACTCATGATGGAAAATGCTGTACACATTCAAAAAAAGAACTGGAATCTAAATACAGAAAGAAGTACTATTTTCACTTTTTTTCCCATGTTTTTTTTTTCCTTCTGATCTGTTGGACAAGATTGTACATATATATATAATCTATATCAAATTACTTATTTCAAGGAGAGGAGAGGGATGGGAGGAAGGGAAAACCTTGGAGCAAAAAAAAATTAATCCATATTAAAATGTCATTACAAATAACTGGAAAATATTATTTAAAAAATAATCTTTTTTTGAAAGACTGGAAGAGAACATAAATTTCTGTTATATTTTTTTATAATAGAGAGGTGGGGGATACTACAAATGTAAAATACTGCACTTATTTTGAGATGATTTCACTTCTCAGTTTTACTTTGTTCCAAGAGACCTCTTACAAACTGGGAGTAGCCTATAAATGCATATAATGTACAAACAAACTACATCACTATGACTGAACATGATCCAAAAATAAAAGAATTTATATGGTCAAAACAATCATCTTTTTGTAGTCAATCTGGTGATTAGAATCTATCAACTTAGTTGGGATGGTCTTCAGACAACATGTTTGCATGTAAAGTCTTTTAAGCTTTTGTTGAACCTGCTGAAACTTGTGTTCTGAGGGAGCAGCCTTTATAAATCCAGGGTCATGTCAGGATGAGGTATAAGAAGGTCTCTTTCTTTTCTGCTCAAGAACCTTCAGTTCCCATGATGCAGGTACTTTTACTTTATAAGATTTAGCTAAAAGAGATCTTACTTTATTTTGGGAGGAGGTATCCAATGGAACACAGGAACTTTATAGTAGATAGGGGGCATTCTAAACCACTTAAGTTCTAATTTCCTACGACTGCCTGTCTTTTTCAGTGTGTCTGTTACTGAGATAATTTGTGAATCAAAATAATGTGAATCTAACTCAAATATGTCCATATATTCATTTTCTCTTCTTTCCATAAATGGGAAAGTTTTTAAAAATTCTGTCCTAGAAAGCATATTATTTGTTCCATAAAACAATAGAAAATTCCTGAAAAGGCAAAAATACTAAACTGAAGATTCATAATTGTTACCTTTAACTGATCAGGCATTGGCAATAGCATTATTTTATGAATAGTTGGATGAAAGAATATATGAATGCAATCATGAGTTTATTGACTTGATTGAAAAGTACTGAACATTATAGTTCACAATGTACTCTCTTAGAATTGTTGACTTACATTACCATTTAGACTTCGGTATCTGTATAAATGGTAGAGTCCATAAGATATATTTATCTCTTTCAGGACAGTTAGGTGGTACCGTGCATGGACCACCAGCCCTGGAGTCAAGAAGACCTGAGTTCAAATCTGGTCTCAGAACTTGACTCTTATTAGCTGCGTGACCTTGAACAAATCATTCTACCCTGATTGCCTCCCATCCAGAGTCATCTCCAGTCATTCTGATTCATATCTGACCACTGGACCCAGATGGAGAAAGTGAGGCTGGTGACTTTGCACAACCCTTCCTCACTCAAATCCAATTCACTTGGTTATCATGGCCTCACTTCCCTAAGGTCATAGTCTTCTAGAAGGAAGGACAAACATCATCATCATTATCTCTTTATTTCTTTTTGATTAGACACTCAAGTCTTTCAATGTTTTGGTGCAAAGATTAAGACTGGAAAATAATGACAACTCCCAATTTAAGGCCTCAGGTTCTTGAGGAATTTACTCATCACTCCTTTTGGGTTGGTTGTTCTAATGCCACTATTGCCCTTGATGTTTTATGGCAAAATAAGTAGCAGCTCCTCCTTAAGAACCTTTATTCAACAAAGATAATGAGCGGAAGCTTCTCTGTGGATTCATACTGAACATTTATTTATAGCTTAACTTCCTATAGTAACAACTGAATAATTACAGTATTGAAAAGACTAAATTTTGGCCCCAACAGCTTAAGTCAAAAGTTCTGAGAAACTTAAGAGGTGACGAGAAATCTGTTGAAATTCTCAATGATTATTTTTTTAATTCTAATTTATTTTTTTATTCTCATTTTGTACAAATGTTTTTTACATTACTAAAATATTCTTGTTTACAAGTAAACAAAATACCCCTCCTCCCCCATGAATATAGATAGACTTGCTTGGGCGAAAAAAGTAAAGGGGAGAGAAAAAAATTAAAATAAAAAAAAATAATAGTAATAATTGTAGGTATGGCCAGGTGGCACAATGGACAAAGCACCAGCCTTGGAGCCACCAGCACCTGAGTCCATATACAGCCTCGTAAACCCAACAATCACCCAGCCGTGTGACATGCAAGCCACCCGATCCCCACTGCCCTGCAAAAACCAAAAAATGGGAAAGAAAAAAATGACCCAAAATAAAATAAAATAGTAATAATAGTAGGGGTGGCTGGGTGGCAGACAGAGCATTGGCCCTTGAGCCAGGAGCACCTGGGTCCAAATCCGGCCCCAGACACCCAAAGATGACCCCGCTATGTGGCCCCAGGCAGGCCACCCAGCCCCACTTGCCCTGCACCCTCCCCCAAATAATAATAACAAAAAATGTGCTTCAGTCTTTGTTCCAACACCAACAACTCTGTCATGGGTGGATCTCATTCTTTATGATAAGTCCATCACAAAGGTTCTTTCCATATTTTTCCACCATTGCCATTGCTGATCGCAACTCCCTCCTTTCTTCTTTCTCCACTATCATGTACTCTATTTTCTCTCTCCTTTCACTCTGACTCTGCTGTAGGGTATCTGAGTGGTGCAGCAGACAGATCCCTGGTCCTGGGGACAAGAGGCCCTGAGCCCCCATACCACCCCTTAGGCCCAGAATCCACCTGGCCCTGTGGTCCTGGGCAGGCCTTCCAATCCCAGCCCCTTGCAAGAAGTAAGAAAGAAAATGTGTTATATCTGGCCACTCTCCCCACCCACCATGGTCCATCCTCTCCTCCTTTATTCACATCTCCACCCCTTCCCCCTGCTCCCTGCTCCTTCTTACTCCAGATGTCTATACCCCATTGAGTATATTTGCTGTTTCCTCTCCTAGCCATCTCTGATGAGAGCAAAGGTTCCCTCATTCCCCCTTGCCTCCCCACTTCCATATCATTGCAATAGCTCATTGTAATAAAAAAAAAAATCTTATGTGAAATATCTTGGAATATTCCCCCTCTCCTTTTTCTTTCTCCCATTCCATTTCCCTTTTTTTCTATCGACTCCATTTTTATGCCATATTTTATCTTCGAGTTCAGCTTTCTCCTGTGCTTCAACTATAAAAGCTCTCTCTACCTGCTCTATTAACTGAGGAGGTTCATATGAGTATTATCAGTGTCATTTTTCTATGCAGGAATACATGCAGTTCATCATCATTAAGTCCCTCATATTTCCCCCCTCTCCTCCAATCTCCATGCTTCACCTGAGTCCTGTAACTGAAGATCAAACCTTCTGTTCAGCTCTGGCCATTCCAAAAGGAACATTTGAAATTCCCCGGTTCATTGAAAGTGCATCTTTTTCCCTGGAAAAGGACATTCAGCCTTGCTGGGTAGTTCATTCTTGGCTGCATTCTAAGCTCTTTTGCCTTCCGGTATATTGTATTCCAAGCCCTAGGAGCTTCCAATGTAGCTGCTGCTAAGTCCTGTGTGATCCTGACTGCAGCTCCACGATATTTGAACTGTGTTCTTCTGGCTGCTTGTAATATTTTCTCTTTGTCTTGGGAGTTCTGGAACTTGGCTATAATATTCCTAGGGGTTGGTTTTTTGGGATCTCTTTCTCGGGGTGGGGGGGATCGGTGGATTCTCTCCATTTCTATTTTGCCCTCTGCTTCTAGAATATCAGTGCAATTTTCCTGTAGTAATTCTTTGAAAATGATGTCAAGGCTCTTTTCCTGATCATGACTTTCAGGTATTCCAATAATTTTTAAATTATCTTTCCTAAATCTGTTTTCCATATCAGTTGTTTTTTCAATGAAATATTTCACATTTTCTTCTAATTTTTCATCTTTTTTGCTTTGAAGTATTGATTCCTGATTTCTGTTAAATTCATCAATCTCCCTGAATTGTATTCTTTGTCTGAAGGATTTGTTCTCCTCAGAGAGTTTTCTTATCTCTTTTTCCATCTGGCCAATTTTGCTTTTTAAAGCACTTCTCCTCAATAACTTTTTGAATTGTTTTATCCATTTGACCTAAGCTGGTTTTTAGCATGCTATTTTCTTCAGCATTTTTTGGATTTCCTTGACTAAGCTGCTGACTTCATTTTCATGTTTTTCCTGCATTTCTCTCCTTTCTTTTCCCAGTTTTTCTTCCAACTCCCTCATTTGATTTTCAGAGTCTTTTTTGAGCTCTGAACCCAATTTCTGTTTTTCTAATTGTCTTTAGATGCAGGAGCTTGTGCTTCCTCATCTTCAGACTGAGTGTTTTGATCCTTCTTGGGCTCATTTGCAAAATATTTCTCAATAGTTTTCCTTTTGTTTCTTTGCTTGCTCATTTCCCAGCCTGGGCCTGGTTTGGGGGTGCTGCCGGAGCTTTTGGGACACTCCCACAAGGGTCTCAGTGTGTGAAGTTCTGTCTTCCCTCCTGGTCTGTGAATGACCATAAGCCCCTCCCTCTGACACGGGGCTGAGGTGGTGGGGGGCCGTGCTGTTCTATGGGAGGGCCTAGACTGTGATCAGGATCTGAATGTGGTCAGAGCCCCAGAGTCCTGTTCCAGGGGCAGAGGACAGAGCTCTGCAGTTTCTCTCTCTTCACTCCCCTCCCTCAGCTCAATGGGCTCATGCCCTGGGGGCTCCTGCTTACTGGTTCCTCCTGCTTCTGTTTCCTGGATCAAGGCTGTGGGAAAGACCATGCTGCTCCCTGTGTGCCCTGATGGCTGGGCTCCACATGCTCGCTCTGGCAGAGGTCCCCCGCTGTTCTCCCACTTTGTGCCCGGTGCTCCTCGGGGTGCAGCTCAGGAGAATCCCCTGTTGCTGTGAGCTGAGACTCCCAGTGCCCTGGGGCTGCCCCCGGGGGGCTGAAGTTCTTTGGCTCTGGTGGGCCACCTCTCCTGCAGGCCGCCTCTCGGATCCCGGGGAGCAGAGCCTTTCTGCTCTTTTCCAGGTTACCTTGAGTAGGAGAACTGCTGCACTGGGTCCCTCTGTGGGTTCTGTCTCTCGAAAGTTTAGTTAGAGTCCTTAGCTGATGAGTTTTATCAGAGAGCTCCTAAGACTGGATCCCTTCTTGTTGCCATCTTGGCACACCCCCCCATCAATGATTATTGATATACCACAAATACCATCAGATAACTGTAAGTACCATAAACATCACACTATCTTGAAGCAAGTTCTACTGCTCTAGGTGTTTTTTGTCATGTAAAAAAATGTAAAAAAATCTCATTTCAATTCATCTTAGCTTCCATGAAAAATTCTGAGTGCAATTTTGATGAAATCTAAGCATGAAAATACTGTCTGTCTTTCATTCTGTCCCTGTCTTTGTCTCTGTCCGTCTCTGTCTGCCTCTCTGTTTCTGTCTCTGTCTCTTTCTGATTCTTTGTTTCTCTGTCTCTCTGTCTCTGTCTGTTTCTTTCTGTTTGTCTATTTCTGTCTCTGCCTTTGGCTGTCTCACTCGGTCTCTGTCTTTCTGTCTCTCTGTCTCTCTCTCTGTCTCTCTGTCTCTGTCTCTCTGTGTGTGTGTCTCTCTCTCTATGGTTCTCTCATGATATTTTAAATTTAAAATCTACAGTCTAAAATTTTTAAGAATAGAACTGGTATCTGTCTCCTCAATCTGGACAGGGGTTATTTGCTAGTTAATTGCTTATCAAACTTTCAGATCAAATAAAACTGCGAATAGCTAACAGACTATATGACAGAATCTAGAAACATCTTAATAGGATAGAATATTAGACTGAATCTAATAAGATGAAATTTAATAGGAACTCAATGTAAAAATATTACACTTAAGAGTTTTTTTTAAAAAAATCAGCTTTACAAGAAAAAAGATGAGGTGGCATATTTAAGACAGCAGCTTATCTGAGAAACATCTGAGAATTCTGGTGAATTCTTTTTTTTTAATTGCTATTTTATTTTTCCAATTACATGTAATGAAGGTTTTTCAACATTAATCCACATGTATATGCATATTTATAAGCTACATAATTTCCTTCCACTCTCCCAATTCCACCCTGCTCCCCTCAGTGGTAAACAGTATTGTGAAGAGTATAAATACACATCTGGGTTTAACAGATTAGTCATTTTCTTTATGACAAATTAAGACTTAGGGAAAAGTTCAAGTGACCTATAATTTAGATTTTATAGATAATAAAGCATTTTGTTATTATTAGTCATATGATACTGTTAGAATATTAGAAAGTAAACATTAGACTTTTGTTTCAGGAAGCTGTTTGGCATCATTTAAAGTACTGCACATGTTTCCAAATGCAAATCATCTTTCCAACTTTTTTCAATTCATTCTAACCAAAAAAAAAATTTCTCCCTTTTCATTACTAGATAAGTAATTTTATTTTTCTGTCACTTTCTTCAGCAAATAAGTCAAATATTTATCAATGTTAAACAAAACAGTTTCTAGTTTTACTTGTCAAGCCAATATTTTTTCTTATTTTATGTGTTGTTTCTATTCCTTATTTTTTTCAGGTTTTTGCAAGGCAATGGGGTTAAGTGGCTTGCCCAAGGCCACACAGCTAGGTAGTTATTAAGTGTCTGAGACCAGATTTGAACCCAGGTACTCCTGACTCCAATGCCGGTGCTTTATCCACTACGCCACCTAGCTGACCCTCCTTATTTTTCAATATTTTAATTTTTATGTTTTTATTTCACTTTTACATTTAATTGTGTTCATTTATTTTTCTCTCTTTTTCCTCTTATTTGTTGTTGAAAGGATTTGAGCTATCAATTTCCTTTTAAGTGATTTTTTCATAGAAGACTTTTGATTATATTTTCTTATTATTATAATAATCTTTAGAAATTATCAATTTTTCCATGATTCATCTTGGATCCACTGATTCTTTAGTATTAAATTGCTTAGTATTCAGTTGAGTATAAATCATTTTAAAAATGACTTTTATTAATTAAAATTTTTATCATATTTTATCTAGTTAAAAAAACTAAGGAAAAAAAAAGAAAATCATGCTATAGAAATGAAAAACCTAATAGAATTTTTTTAAAAGTTCAATGTAGTTTTCACTCAGATTTTGTAGTTTGATTTTTTTTTGCTTTTGCTTTGTTTTTCTTCCTCTGGATGTGAATAGCATTGTCCATAGCCAGTCTCCTAGCATTGCCCTAGCTCTCTGAACTGCTGAGAGTAGCTGCATCCATCAAAGTTGATCAATTCACAGTGATGTTTTTAATGTGTACAATGTTCTTTTGATTCTGCTCCCTTAGCTGAGCATCAGTTCCTCTAATTCTTTTCATGCTTCTTAAGAGTTCAGTCATCCTCTATTGATGGGCATCCCCTCAATTTCCAATTCTGTTCCACTACAAAAAAGAGCTGCTATGAATATTTTGTAACTTGTGGGACTTCTCCCATTTTTTAAAATATATTTAGGCCTAGACTTGGAACTGCTCGGTCATAGGGTATGATCAGTTTCATTATTCTTTGGGCATATTCCATAATGCTCTCCAGATTAGTTGAATTAGTTCACAACTCCAACAACAGTTTGTTATTGTCCCAATTGTCCCACAACCTCTCCATTTTCCCTTTTTCGTTATATTAATCAATCTTACAGGAGTGAGGTGGTATGTTAATTTGCATTTCTCTAATCAGTAATGATTTGGAGCATTTTTTCTTATGATTATATATAGCTTTAATTTATTTGTGTGAAAACTGTCTGTTCATATCCTTTGACCATTTATCAATCGAGGGATGACTTGTAACTATAAATTTGATGCAATTCTCTATATATTTTAGAAATAAGACCTTTATCAGAACCCCAGCTGTGAAAATTGTTTCCCTCCTTTCTGCTTCCCTTCTAATCTTGGCAGGGTTTTATTAGTGCAAAACCTTTTTTTTAATTTAATGTAGCCAAAATCATTCATTTTGTAATTTATAATCTATTCTGTTTCTTGTTAGATCATAAATTTCTTCCCTTTCCATAGATCTGACTATAGAATATTTTTTAATTTATTGACTAGATTATGGTATCATCCTTTATTTCTAAATCCTGTACCCATTTTGGCCTTATTTTCATATAGTGTATGAGATGTAGGTCTATGCCTAATTTTCCCAGTTTTCCCCAATAATTTTGTCAAACATTGAGTTCTTATTCTATAAGATGATGTCTTTGGAGTTGTCAAACAATAAATTATCATAGTCATTTACTACTATTTACTTTGTACCTATTTTGTACCTATTTGTACCTATTTGTACCTATTCTACTCTATTGTTCCACTACTATATTTCTTAAGCAGGACTAGGTAGTTTTGATGACTGGCACTTTATAGTACAGTTTTGGATCTGGTAGAGTTAGACCACCTTCCTTTATAATTTTTTTCAATCACTTCCCTTGATATTCTTTGTGTTTTGTTACCATTTTTTGTAGCATGGTAAAATGGTAATTTGGTAGTTTGATTGGTATGGCAATGAAAAAGTAATTTAATTAGGGTAGAACTGTCATTTTTATATTAGCTCAACCTAACCATAAGTGATTAACATTTTTAAAATTGTTAAGATCTGACTTTATTTGTGTGAAAAGTGCTTTGTAATTATGTTCATATAGTTTCCAAGTATTTAATGTTGTCAGCAGTTATTTTAAATGGAATTCCTCTATTTTTTGTCTTGGACTTTGTTGTTCATATAAAGAAATACTTATAATTTATGTGGGTGTATTTTATAACCTGTTACATTGTTGAATTTGTCAATTGGTTCATGTAGTTTTTTAGATGCTTTTCTCGATTTCTCTAAGTATACCATTATATCATCTGCAAAGAATTAAAGTTTTACTTCTTCATTGCCACCTCTAATTCCTTCGATTTTTTTCTTCTCTGGTTGCCTCAGTAACATTTCTAATACTTTATTGTGTAAAAATGGTGATAATGGACATCCTTGTTTTACCCCTCATCTTACTGGAAATACTCCTAATTTATCCTATTACATATAACATTTGTTGATGGTTTTAGATAGATACTGCCTCTTATTTTATTATTTATTTATTTATTCATTTATTTATTCATTTATTTGTTTATTTATTTATTATTTCTCCCTATACTCTTTAGTGATTTTTAATAAGAACGGATGTTGCTTTTTTGTCAAATACTTTTTCAGCATCTATTGAGATAATAATCTGACTTCTATTGGTTTTGCTATTAATATGTTCAATTATGTTTTTTCCCAATATTGAACCATTCCTGCCTATCTGGTATAATCCTACCTAATCATGGTGTATTATACTAGTAATAACTTTCTGTAATCTCTTTGCTAAATTTTCATTTAAAATTTTTGTATCAATATTCCTTAGGGAGATTGGTCTTTTTGGTTTTGGTTCTTCCTAGTTTATATATCATCACCATGTTGGTATCATAAAAGAAGTTTGGCAGAATTACTTCTTTTCCTATTTCTAAAAATAGTTTATATAGAATTGGAATTATTTTTTTCTTAAATGTTTGGTAGAATTCACTTGTAAATCCATCTGAACCTGGAGACATTTTTTAGGGAGGTTATTGATGGTTTCTTTAATTTCTTTTTCTGAAATGGGGTTATTTAAATATTTAATTTCCTCTTCTATTAAACTGGGCAGTTTGTATTTTTGTAAATATTCATTCATTTCACTCAGGTTATCCCAAACGTATTGGCATATAACTGGGCGTTTACTCTTTTCATTTTTGATATTGGTAATTTTGTTTTCTTCTTTCTCTTTCTTATTCAGATTAACCAAAGGTTTATCTCTTTTATTGCTTTTTTCATAAAACAAACTCTTAATTTTATTTATTAGAATGATGTTTGTCTTGCTTTTAATTTTATTAATCTCTCTTTTTATTTTCAGAAATTCTAATTTGGTATTTAATTGGGGATCTTTAATTTGTTCTTTATCTAGCTTATTAGTTGAATACCCAATTCCCTGATCCCCTCTGTCTCTATTTTTATATAAGCATTTAGAGATAAAATTTTGCCTAAAAATTAATTTGGTTGCATCCCATACATTTTGGTATGATTTTTCATTGTTATCATTTTCTTGGTTGAAATAAGTAATTATTTCTATGATTTATTTGTTTGATCCACTCATTCTTTAAAATTAAGTTACTTAGTATCATATTCATTTTTGTTTATCTATCTATATTACATATTATATTACATGTAATTTTAATCACATTATGATATGAAAAGGATATATTTATTTTTTCCCTTTCTACATTTGATTGTAAGGCTTTTAATGTCTTAGTATATGATCAATTTTTGATATAGGTGCCATGTACTACAGAGAAAAACATATCTTCTGTTCTAGCTCCATTGAGTTTTATCCAGAGTCTAATGAACTCTTAGGTTTAATATAAATCAATATCATAATATGATAGCCAAAAATGCTATTATTATCATGGGGTACATTGAAAGGGGATTTGCTTCCAGGAAAAGGAGGTAATAGACACTATACTTTATCCTTATCTGGTCAAATCTGTACTACTATTTTTAGTTCTGCAATGCAGAATAGGAAGGAAGTTAATATTCAGGAAAATGTTCAAAGAACAGTAACTAGGATACACATCATAAGAGGAGCTAACTAAGAACCTGATGATGAATAACCTGACAAATAAAATATTCTATTATTTGAAGAGCTGTCATATGGGAGGACTTATTTACTCTCTCTGACCACAGAGGGCAGAACCAGTAGTAATGAACAGAACCTGCAATTAGAGAAATTTAGGCTTGATATCAGACTTCGATAGTCACTGTTTTCTTCTGCTCAGGTTATTTTATTAGGTTTAATTTCAGATTACTATGCTGTCACTTTGCATACACATCTCAAGGTGCAGCTGATTGACATCAGTTTGTTCAAAACCCAGAGCATCTGTTGAAGCCCCAGTTTGGCTCAGTTTCTACAGCAGAATAGGATTCAATTGCTTTCCTGGAATCCTTGAAAGCAGAGATATATTTCCTGCAGTTTTCTAAGTTTAACAGAATCCCAGCCTCACTGCCAGAATATATACTGACTCTAGTAGCAATAAACAGGCCCGGTACAGGAAAGTTAGTACTACAAAATGTCCCTGACAAGAAGTCCATTTTAGGTAACACTGGAGCACACAATTATAGAAAGTCTAGAGTACTAAATTGCATAAAATTCATTAGATCACAAGTCATTCCCCAATTGAGAAATGGTTAAAGAATATGAACAGACAGTTTTCAAATGAAGAAATTAAAGCTATATATGAAAAAATGCTCCAAATCATTGATTAGAGAAATGCAAATTAAAATAACTATGAGGAATCAACTCAAACCTATCAGATTGGTCAAAATGAGAAAAACGGAAAATGATCAATGTTGGAGAGGTTGTGTGAGGATTGGGACATTGATTCATTCCTGGTGGAGTTGTAGACAGATCCAACCTTTCTAGAGAGTAGTGTGGAACCATGACCAAAGAGCAATACAATTTTGTAACAAAGATATACATGTGCAAAAAAAAATGATAATAAAAAGAAAGTCTAGAGTGCCAAAAGAAATCAAAATGAATACAATTAAAGTACTATTCTGGACCTTGGTATACATACACAATAGTCAGAATAAAAAATTTTCCAACTAAGTTGCAATGATCTAGAATAACTCTCATTAGCTAGCAAAAATATCCTTCAAACCTATAATTCCTTAGAGAAGACAAAGAGGAAATGTACATCCAGAGATTAAGGAGAGTAGGAATGACTATCATTCTAGTTAATTAGTGGGATGCAGCATGATATCAAAGGAATCATGAAATGAAACATACTATACAAAATAAGATAAGCAATACTCCTACCCTACTCTGGCCAGGAACTGTCCTGGACTGTATCTGTAGTATTGAGTTCAGTTCTTGGTTAATTTTTTTATAATGGTTATTTGTAATTAGAATTTCTTAGTCAGTCAATATGCATTTAGTAAGAGGCCACTATGTGCCAGACATGATGTTAAGCATTGACAATACAAAGAAAATCAAAAGAAACTTCTTGACATCACTGAACTCACAATTCAATAAGGGGAATAATATGCAACTACAAATCACAAGCCAAATATAGGATAAACTAGAAATAAGCAACAGAGGGGAAAATATTAGAATTAAGAGGGATAGGCAAAGATTTCCTGTGGAAAATAGGATTTTTAGCTGGAACATGAAGAAAAATGCAGAAGTCAGGTGGCAGAGATAAAGGGACACATTCAAAGCATAACAGACAGCTTGAGAAAGTGCTTGCAGTCAAAACACAGAGTGTCTTATTAGAGGACCAACAAGGAAGTCAGTGTCACTTATTCAAAGCCTATGAGGAGGACATAAAATGTACTGCAAGTGTGTAAGGAGATTAGAAAGGTGGCTGACAATATAAAGGGTGGAATATAAAGGGTTTTGAACACTAAAAAGAAGACTTTAAATGTGATACTAGAGGTTATAGGAACTACTAGAGTTTATTGAGGAGGGTAACCCAATCTGACATATAGTTTAGAAAAACCACTTTGGCAGTGAGTAAAGTATGGACTAAAGTGGAATAGACTGTTGATAAGCAGACCAGGCAGCAAGCTACTTCAGTAGTCCAGGCATGTGGAAATGGAACTCTGTATCAGGGTAGAGACAATCAGAGGAGAGGAGGCATTCAAGAAATGTTAGAAAAGTGGAGTTGATTTCTCCTAGCCCCAGATAGGCTATGGGAGTGAGAGCTACGTCAAGGATGATACCTAGGTGGTGATCCTGGAGGACTGGGACAATAGGAGTGTCTCTGGCATTAATTGGTAAATTAGGAAGTTAGAAGGATTTGGAGGAAAAAAATAAGATCAATCTTAGACATTTGGTTTAAGAGTCTACATTACTTTCAATATCTAATAGGCAGTTAGTGATGGAAGAGTAGTGGTTGAGAGAGAGTATTCAACTGGAAAAGCCCATGTGAGAATCATTAGCATAGAGATAATAATTGAATCCATTGGTAGACTGAGATCACTGGTAACTTTAGAAAGTTCATTTGTATTGAGAGAAAAATTGTAAAACTCAAAACAAATAAAATCTTAAAAAAAACAGAAAGTTCATTTTTGATTCAATGATGAAGTCAGAAACCAGATTTTGAGAGTTAAGAGGAAAATAAGAGGAAAGTAAGTGAAGCACCTATTGTAGATGGTCCTCTCAAGCAGATTAACCACAAACAATTGGAGATATATGGAAGAATAGTTAGCAGAGATGAAAGTATTCAGTGAGATTTTTGAAGACAGAGAAGACATGAATTTGGATGTAATAGGGAAACAGCCAGTAGACCAGAAAAGACTGAACATAGTAAAAGAGTGGGGAATGCAAAAGTGAACAATCTGATGGAGGAGATGGAAAGAATCAGATCAGTCCTGTAAGTAGAAGGGTTTGTTTGTACAAGGAAAAGTACCAGTTCTTCCATGAGAGATAGGTGGATGAAGAAAGAGATAGTGACTAAAGATATCAGAGTGGCATAAGATTAAGTAGATAGGAGAAAAAAATTCTTGGCAAATGGCCATTTTTGATAAATTATGAGAGAAGGTTCTCAGCTGAAAGAGTGAGGAGAGGAGGAGACATGAGATATAAGGAGAGATGAAAATGTTTGTTAGAGCTGCTGTGGTGAATGGGATAATAAGATGTAAGAAAGAGGAATAGTCAAGGATTAGGAAAGTATTACAACTAGCAGTAGTGAGGGCCTAGTTGAGCATTTGAAACACAAATTTGTAGTAGAAGGCACATCTAGATGGCGCAGTGGATAGAGAACTGGCCTTGGAGTCAGGAGGATGGGAGTTCAAGTGCAGTCTCAGACACTCACTAACTGTGGGATCTTGGGCAAGTCACTTAACTCTGCTTCACATCCAGGGCCTACTAGAGTCGTCCTCATTCATATGTGGCCACTGGACCCAGATGGCTCAGGAGGACAAAGTGAGACTGATGACTTAGGACAGCACGTCCTCACTCAAATCTAATTCATATGTTTGTTATGGCTTCACCTCCCTGATGGCATGAGCTTCTTGGAGAACAAAGGACAAACATCATCAGTGCATCCTGTCAGAACAGTTTCATGATTTTCTCCATCTTTATTCAACACATGTTGGAGAGAAAGTAGCAGATGAGGGGAGTGATCTAAGACTAAAGGTTGACAGATCAGAATAGGTGATTTAATAAGAGGGCAAGGAATTCAAAAGGAGAAGAATGGGTAGAGTTGAACTGTTTTTCCAAAGAATCAAGATGAGTAAAAGAATTGACTGTGTATAAGGACTAGTATAAGGGTGATGATTAGTATAGAACTAAGAGAATAGATTGAAAGTCATGGTATAAAGGAAAATCAGGTTTTGATATTGGGAGACAAGAGAGGTGAGAAGGCAATAGAGAGAGAACATGACTTTTCTAGAAAGATTAACTGCTTTCTCTTTGCTTCTAATGGGTGTGTTAGATAAGAAAAGATTTCTCAGTTAATAATTCCTCTCTCCGAATAGAAAGGACTATTTTGGAAATGAATGTTTTTTCCTTCAATTCACTCTTGAAAGAGGAACCGAATAGCTTTGCTTCAAGGATGTAGTAGAAGAATTACCTTTTCAAGAAAGAGCTTTTCTGCATAAAATAATAAATAGTTTGGCATATGCCATGAAGATTGACTATATCTTAAAATTTCATTTGTTTTAAAATGCATTTGTTACCTTGTTCTCAAAATGAAAGCAAATCTATAGAAATTAAGTCCTTATACTATATATACCTGTTATTCATATCAGCTGAGTCTTCATTTTTCTCTTCTGGGTAGCTATACTGAAGAGAGCGTTTTCTTCTAAATTCTGGTGTGAATGCTCTGAACTGTCCTCTTGTTCCACAGTCTGTGAAAAAGAAGAGTCTATATTAATGTCACAGAAGAACTAAGAGTTAGCCCATTGACCAAATCCTCAAATGCTATTTCTTTGTATGAAATAGAGCTTCTAAGAAGACAGAAAGGAGAAATTATTCAATCCTTGTGCTCTAATGCCAATACCCAACAAAGCACAGGATACCTTTTTCATGTACAAATTCAATATGTCAAATATTTGAAAGCTTTATTCCAAATTTAAAGCAAAAATATTTTCATTTTCATCCATTTCTCGAGAAATGTTTCCCCTTCCTAACAGTCATTGATGAGTTTATTTTATTTTAGTTTGGACTGCAAATTAGCTGTATACCTTTAAGATATGACAAGTAAGCCTTTAAGATATGACAATAGGGGGCAGCTAGGTGGTGCAGTGGATAGAGCACTGGCCCTGGAGACAGGAGGACCTCAGTTCAAATCTAGTCTCAGATACATAATAATTACCTAGCTGTGTGATCTTGGGCAAGTCACTTGACCCCACTGCCTTGTAAAAAAAAATTAAAACAAAAAATATTATGACAATAGCACAAGGAGAAAAGTTTGTTATAAGAAGAAATCTTTGTCTAAAAAGTCCATTTTCCTACCCTAAGCAATACAATAAGAATTTAATAACTGAATGCTATGTTCTGATCTAAACAATTTTTTTTCTTTAGAGATAGCAGATAAGCAAATGTTGCCTCTGGAATGATAATTCAATTCTTGGGAAATTTAACATAGGAAGTAGCTCCAGAGAAATATTTTATTCTATAGCTAAACTAAACTGTATCAATATTATTCTTATGTATTGACTATATCACATTTTGAGCACAGGTCATATTTTATAATTTCTATTATCCTTTTAAGGTTATTTAGAATCTTTTTTATTAGTTTTATATATTTATCTTCACCTTGATTTCCACAGACATTCTGTAATAGCAGCACAAAAAAGGGGAAGAGCTCCTAATGTTAAATATAGTAACAAAATTCAAAGGTGAAGAAAATCATGCAACAGTTTTTACAGAGTCTACTACAAATTTATGTTTAGAACCCTCAAATAGACCCTTACTGGTGGCAAGGTAATTGTCATGCTAAGGTTTCCTTGGGGTTATTATAGTTCATATTTTTCAGAAATACTTTGAAGGGGATTTCTAAGTCAGACATGGAACAGCAGCAGCATCATGAAATATTATCATATTAAAATCAGTCACTTATGGAGGAAATTAAACTTTCATTAGCCTACAAACAGAAGCACAATTTACTTGAACAAAAGTCATGAGTAAACATAAATATATTTACATATGTTATAAAATACACTGTATTTAAAATGACTTGAAGCTTTAAAAAGAGAAGTTAATGTGAAATATACAGCTGGAAATTACAAAACCAGATGGTTGCATAAATCTCAGAAGAAAATATACATCTGTTTGTGGTTTGTGAAACTCTTTTTATTTGAAAAGGGATTTATCTGATTCAGTGACATGGAGGCTTAGCATGGGGCTTGTTTTATTTTAGCACTTGAGCTACATTATATATGAGGAATCATTTTTCACTTCTGATAAAAATGAATTGGTACTTGATTTGCCAAGCAGATGTACCAATTGTGAGGTTTTGACAGAACCAAATGGAGAAGTGATAAGGAATAATGGTTACATTTAAGAAGAGTGGTGAGTAAGATGTGTTTGTATTACCTAGAATGGTATGCAAAGATCCTGCTGATTAGATGACGTGGAATATGATTTTAGAATTGAGCAATAACCTATAAGGATTATTGTTTCTGTAGTTCCCCCTTCCAAGGTAGTAATTCTAAAAGCATAGCTAACCAGAAGAGTTGGTTTGTTTTATTAACAAGAGAGAAATGATTTTGAGGAAGATATATGAAACAAAAATGACTATGGGAGTAAAGAAGTCTTGGTTAGAAACACAATTGTAGAGGGAGAATTGAGAAAGGAAAGGAAAAGGTTTACAAAATAAATACGTTAGGGGCAAAATAAAACAATATTTTAGGATCTGATTAATCTATACTAATTTTTTTAAATGTGAAATGATTTTAATGAGAAGTGGAAAAAAGAAGACTAACCAGCAAATCTCGATGAAGAGGTGAGGGCTAAAATTTATTGAACAAATTCAATAATAACAACTGATCTTAGCTTCCTTGGCACTTATAAATTTTGGTCCTGCTGCTTTCTCTTTCTAATCTCTCTGCATTTCATTTGATAATTCCTCCACAAATCATATAAATACATTTATTGAAGATTTACTTTCAGAAAGAAACCTTTGAACCCTCAATGTTCCATGTTAGACCCTCTAAGCTTTTTTTATTCTACTTAATTCATCTTGTTTTTATGGACAGCCCTAAATAGTTTTTCCTATTAAGTACTTTAATGACCAGAATTTTCACCAATGTGGCTGTTTCCTCCAATGATGGATATTTAAATCCTTCTTTGCCTTCTCTACCAGCATAGCTCTGGTCCACACACACTGACAGAAATACTCTGTAATACATACATGGCGTTCCTCAGCAAGTTACATCTTTATAGACACCCTAGTTGATTGATATGAAAAATATATTCTATTGTGCTGTGTGTTACCTGTTACAAAAGAACAACTGAATGAGTAGAGTAACTTTTTATCTTAAAGATGCTCTTTCAAGCAAATATCTTCCAGGGTCGGCTAGGTGGCACAGTGGATAGAGCCCCGGTCCTGGAGTCAGGAGTACCTGAGTTCAAATCTGACCTCAAACACTTAATAATTACCTAGCTGTGTAGCCTTGGGCAAGCCATAACCCCATTTGCCTTGAAAAAACATAAAAAAATTCATGTGTTTCCTTGAAAAATGAAGCAGCAGGGATAACGTTCCGTAATGACCCTCCAAAAACAAGTTGGACATACAATACATAGACATTTACTTGTTGAAGGTAGTTAACACTGTCTTAGAAGAAATACAGTGCAAAGCTCAGGTCAAAGAAAGATTTCTACTAGATGGTGAGGACTTTCTCTTGTTCTCTAGATATTACATAAGCATATAACTTATTCATCTTTTTTCCCTTTATTTCAATATATAACTGACTCACTTTATGTTATGGATAAAGGTATGTGCTCTGTTTTTCCTAAATTGTTAGGTGAGGAAACAGAGGTTAAGTGACTTGCCTATGGTCACACAGAGAGTAAGTTTCTGAGTCTGGATTTGAACACAGGTCTTAAGGACTCTAGGTTCTATGTTCAGCAATTAAGGAAGATTACTAAAAGGTGAAGTGGGGTTATAACCTATCTCAACAGATCTTCACTGAAATCATGAACATTTCAAAAGATAGTGATTCTTAACCTTTTTTTTTCTTTTGTAATGTATGATGGATTCTTTTGTTAGTCTGGCAAAGCCTAGGGAGTCTTTCTCTTAATATTGATTTTAAATATCTCATTTTTATCCTTAACTGCTGTGGCAAAAAAAAAAAAACAATAGCAAAAGAAAACAGAGATTATTCAATGGTCATTTGGGATATGTTTTTGCCTTTCTTTGTATTCCTTGTGCTTGTACAATGACCATCAAGAACAAAATACTTAGTAAATTCTTATTAAGTAACTATATTTCTAATTTCCCCCTATGCAAGCTATAGTTCAGATATCCTGACTAATTTGATCCTCATATATGATATTTAATTTCTCATTGTCCTGCCTTTGCACTGGCTACATTTCCCCTCATACTTAGCAAGTCTTCCTCCTCTTCTTAGATTCCTTGGCTTCCTTCAAGACTCAAATAATTCCCTCTCTCACCCATCTGATTTTTTCCTCCCAATATCTCCCTCCCCAGGTTCTAAGGTTATTTTATATCTACCTCTGTATTTTTATAGTCCTACCCATAGTGCTATCTCCCCTATTCAATCATAAGTTCCTTGAGAGTTAGTTCTGAGGGCATCTTCACATAGTCATGTTGATTAAATGGTAAGCATACAGCTTTAGTGAAAGTGATTTCTAGAAAATACTCAACTTCAAATATTATTTTAATGAAAGACATATTAAAGAAAATGTACATGAGGGATTGACATTCATCTCAATAGGATATTAATTCTTAGTCATGTAAAACCCTACCTGAAATCTATGGAATTCAATTTGCCTCTACTCCTCTAGAGAAAGATGACAATTCAAAAAATTAAACCCCTTAAACATTATTCTTTTTTCTATATATGCAAAGGCAAGAATAGAAGAGGAAAGTAGAGATTTCTCTAAAATAATTGACAGAATATCCATAAAAAATATCCCAGGGGGGCGGCTCGGTGGCACAATGGATAGAGTACCAGCCTTGGAGTCAGGAGTACCTAAGTTCAAATCCAGCCTCAGACACTTAATAATTACCTAGCTGCGTGGTCTTGGGCAAGTCACTTAATCCTGTTTGCCTTGAAAAAAAACCTAAAAAAAATCCTAACTACTTGAAACTATTATATACTTTTATCATATACACTATAACATAAAAAATGATAGTGATGCCATGATACTGATGCCATGTCAAGGAAACGAACTGAAATTGATTGATGGGGTACTGTGCTGAGTCATCTGCTTCCTTTCTGCTCTGAAGTCATTTTGGTCCAGTTGCCAGATATGAATCAGTACAACTGGAGGTGCCTTGGTTCAAGGCCATCATCATCAACTGACTTGCCCAAGGTCACATAGCTAGCAAGTGTCAAATGTCTGAAGCTGGATTCAAACTCAGGTCTTCTCAACTCCAAGGTTGATGCCCTATCTACTGTATCACATGGCTGCCCAGTAATGATGATGATGATGATGATGATGATGATGATGCTGTTAACCAAAATTTCAATAACACAAGCTTATAATTTGTAGTTTAATGAATAGAGATAACATGTGATAGGACCTCAGAGTTAAATCTGAGTTCAAGTAACTTCTCTAATATATATATATATATATATATATATATATATATATATATATATATACATATATATATACACTAGCTTTGTGATATTGGTTGAGTGATCTGAGTTCTAGGTGACCAAGAAAATGCTAAAATAGTCACAAAATAGACTAGTTGCTGAGCTGCTTTAGCAAAAGAGTTTTCTGTTCAATAATCCTTTATAGCAATAAAATAAAAAAATCCAACTGCACTACCCCAATATCCACTCCAAAGTTAACAATCCTTGTCCCCAAAATAGAGTTATTTTGTAATTTGAGGGTAAAAAGTACAAGCAATTGACCAAAATCATGGGGAAAAGAGATGTCTTTGGGAGAATATTAGGACCTTTGGGACTGTATGAGGTTACTAAGGTCCATGAACTACTTGATTCTTCAAAGCAGCAATTTCTCATATAATATTCAAGGGAAGTTGCCTAAATATACTGTATTTACATGCAAATTGATATTATAAAATATTTTCAAAACATAAAAAATTGATTGTCATTATCAATTGTCAATCAATTATAATAAATAAAGCAAATATTTATAATATATAATGATATGACAATATAATGCAATATGTATAATATATAACATTATACAATAATAATATCATTTGATGATATTCAAATATCATAATATAATCAATAAATCTAATCTAATAAATGCAATATATTGTAACAATTTCATTTAAAATGACTCAATTGGAGAAAGGCCTTTTAAAAATCACCAGCTCTTGTTGGTAAGTAAATAATACAAAATTAGACGGATTTTACTTCCAGTTATTTGCCATATAATTTGTTTAGAGATCCTTAAATTAGGGTTTGGTTCATTTTTTAAGTGATTTTTACTAGAGAATTGACTTTTCTGAAGATATTTGTAGGAATCTGTAATTTAGGTATTTCCCTCCACTGATGTTGATCTCAATCCAGTTAAAACTTCTCAGTTTTGCATCGTTCTTATCCATGTTCTCCAACACAGTTCCAGTTTAGACTGGTTGCGGGGGCCTGCCTCTGGTTCTTTTTACATTTTATAGCTTCTGATTTGTATAATTGTAACATTATTCATCTGTTATTCATCATCCTTGCTATGTGTTTGGCTCTTCTCCTTTCTGATAATAAATTTCCTCAATAATAACTTCTATATTATTTCTTCATATAATTTGTCTCTGCAAATATGCCTTAGTCTAACTGACACTCTTCATTGCCAAATTGAAGACTTGTACTGTTTCATGATTTGAAATTTTACAAAATCACCAGGCAAACATTTGTATTAAAAAGGCAGTTTTTAAAATATTTCCTTTTTCTCATCACCCATTGCCTTCATTCCTATTCATGGTCTACTAAACAGAATCAAAGAAAGCCACAAAAACCATGTTGATTGGGTTCACTACAAAATTATGGTACATAATCTTAACTGGACCATTCCTGAAGTGAGACAGACAGAACTTTAATAACCTTTTTAATTGATTCACTATGCCCTCCTCCTCTCAGATGAGAAAATTCCCTTATATTTTACAAACAAACAAAAAAAAATATTTAGGCCATTTGATGCTTTTCTCCCTCTCCTCTTCATTTCATACAACTCAATGTCTTTCTCCCCCAATCTCCTTCATCTCTTAACACAATGAAGTGGCCCTTCCTTTGGCCAAGGAAAACACCTCAACATTCACAATTGATCTCATTCCATCTAGTGTCTTCCAGGAGATTAAACCCCTCTATGATTCAACTTCTTACTTTAATCTCTCTCTATCTTCTGGATGCTTCCATGTTGAATTATATTTTTTAGAAATTATTTGATCCAACTAACACTGTCAGTTATTGTCCTATATTTCTCTTCCACTTTGTGGTTAAATTCCTTCAGAAAGTCATTATTAGACAGAAATACTTGTTCTGCTTTCACTCTTTTCTAAATCCTCTGCAGTCTGGCTTCTAAACTCATCATTCAACTGAAACTGCTCAGGATAAAGTTAACAATGAGAAAAATTAACATTATACTATTATATTAGTTACTAATAATTAAATTGTGATCTACTTTTTTACTTCTTTTTCTTAAGACCCAGTTTCCCATTCATCTCCCCATTTCTGAAATGCTCTCCTTCCTTACTTCCCTATGTTAAGTCGAGGTCTTTCTCCTCTAAAATTATCTTCTCTGTTCATCTCTGTCTTTATCTATGTGTCTGTTCATTTATGTGTGTTTACACACATATGTATATATGTGTGCATGCAAATATAAATATATGTGTGTACACTTATGTGTGTCTAGGTATAGATATAGTTGTAAATTGTAAATACCTAGTCATTTATATTTTGTCTCCTCTATTAGAATAAATTTCTTGATGGACTATCTTTTTTTGCCTTACTTTATCTTTAGTGATTAGCAAATTTCCTAGCACACAGTAAATATTTATGTTTATTAACTAAAAACAAAAAAAAAACAACTTAAAAAGAACAAAATTAAGAAGGTATAGTTAGATAGTAGTTGTTCTGAAATACAACAGCAAATTTTAGTAGGATGAAAACTCAAAAGGAGTCAGCTATTTGATATAACATTCAAAAAGGCTAAAATGATCTTAGGATACATTAAAATGAAGTTAAGTTCTAGGAAAAGGGAAGAGACAGTCTTCTATCCATACTCTATCTTTATCACCAAACATCTGTATTTATTTCTGGAAACTAGTTTTAGAAGAACACTAACAAACTAGAGAACATGAAGAGGAATGCCCACAGACCAGAGAAAGTTCTGAGTCCATTTCATATATGGATTAGAACCTTTGGACTCTCGAAATTATGTAATTGTCCTCAATACTCACTAATTCTAGATGTTCATATGATAAACACAATTAAGTTTATGCAGTACTGAAACCCTATTGAAACTGTTGCATGTCACTAATTTTCAAACTTTTAAATATTATATAATTATCAGTTATAATTTTTATAGTTGGCACTTGGTTTGCTTTTATTTCATTCTTTCATATTTTTCAATACCATCTAATTAGCTACAGCCATAGGGGTAATCATTATTTTATTATAATTCTTTTATATTTAATGCTCTGCATTCTGTTGGGCCTGCTTTTTGTAATTGACAAAAAGCATTGGAATGTAAATTCAACTTTAATAGATCTAATAAAAGCATTTTTGGGACAAGATGAGTAGAGGATAGGACTCTTAGATCCAACAGTGATGGAAGACTATGATGATTTTATGGAATGCTTATAATATGATATTATAGAATTAATGTGATTTTCTCATCTCTCAAAAGATATGTTCAAGACAACTTTATTATATAGCAACCTGACCTACACTATGAATATATAGGATCCTATCTAATATAGGATATAGGATTCTATAAATATAGGATATTACAATGGCCAAAACATTTTTCTCATTAACATTAATCTTAATTAGAGACAAGGTATCCTACATAGCTCCTCTTCCCACTACCTAAAATAAAAAAATGTGTATAAATATCTTGATGCATTAGTACACATCTATCACATAAATTATACCAGATAACAAAAAAGGATGGTGGCTTTTCTTTCAAATCTTAGTTATATAGAGAGAGAGCAAGTCAAGGCTCATGAATACTTACTTCATGATGCATGATTTTGATCACAGTAATTCATAAAGTTATATATTAAATTGTCAGGGAGTTATAGTCAGTAAAAGGAATTGATAAAACAATGACATAGATCTTTTCAAGTACTTTTTTACACCCATACACAGTAAGTAATAGTAATGATAACTAGCATGTATACACTGTTATAAGTTTTACAAGATGATTTACATGAGTTATTATATTTTATCCTCATTACCAGGCTAAGAAGTAGGTGTTATTATTTTCTCTACTTTTCAGATAAAGAAACCAAGGCAGACAGAGGGTCGATGACTTGTCTAGGACCACACAACTAGTCTCTGTTACAAGATTTGAACTTGGAGATTTTACATAATTACATAATTATCTGTGTGTGTGTGTGTGTGTGTGTGTGTGTGTGAGCCTTTGCCACTGAAAATGCAATGAAGATAACAGTTAAATCCAAAAAAATCTTACCTAATTAAAATTGCCTAATGAGTTATCAAGGAAGAATTTTTTTTTTACTTCTTTCTATTCAACTTATTACTGACCTTCACAGCAATCTTGCCACACTCTCAAATCAATCTTTGGTATCTCATTGCAGTTCATGTATCCCTGAGGGTATTCTGCCTTTAGGAAGACATCAGCCTGGACCTGCTGAATATTGTCGCCATTTTCACAGAGTACATGTGCCAGTGAAGCCTGTTTCAGCTGAGTGACCTGTGCTGGCGTGAATACTCCAGGGTTTTCATACCAGAACCTAGTTGGCAGGCAAGAAAGACACAGTATCATGGATCAGCTGCCTGAGAATTAAACTGCATGTCAAACAGTGATAATGAGGCAAAGATAAGAGCAGGAAGAGAAAGCACCATATGGAAGGGATCACATTTGTTCTCCAATTAAATGTACTTTAATTGCCTTCAGTGTTTTATATTATGTTCTTAAATTGCATATCTTTACACTATTATTTTTCTAACAAAAACTTTAAAAAATAGCTTAGAAAATGAAGTTTCTTTAGCAACATATATTTTATTACAAAGAAAATCAGTAATTTAAAGGTCATGTATATTTCTTAGAGTATTTTGGTAACATTCATAGCCTTAAAGCTGAATCAAGCTATATTTAAAAGGGAAAAGTTCACATTTCTCTACTGAAACATGTACATTTGTGCTCAATGAATAATTTAAATCTATGGACTCACTATTAAAAAACAAGTCATGACAAAATGTTTGTTTATTGGGAAAAATTATTCCAATATTGCCATAAACTGATGTTCTATCTGAAACTTTTAGTCACCCTGGTTCTAATGTGAGGCCATTAGAACACTAATTTTTAAAAATCTTAAGTCAACCAAGACAAAAGTCCTTCAGTATGTTCTATAACTAATTTTTCTTGAAGGGTTCTTTATCAGTGTCAGAGCAGTCAATAACCACTGAAGATCAGTTCAGGTCTATAAATCACTGCAAGTTGACAATGAAACTCAAGTTTTGATTACTCTGAATCTAAGGGGGAAATTATATATAAAACAAGACAATGGAACACTTGAAGAAATGAAGAATTTATTAGGTCAGAGGATACAGATGTTCTAGAGACAGGCTATCATGTGAAAAACTACTAAGATCATATATCAGTATGATAGACAATAGATAGACCACCCAATCTACAGACTGGATCCCAAGGGACCACAGATGTCTAACATGGAGAACTACAATCTAGGAGAATGGGTCTATTATCCTTCTGTTTGTATAGGAATAGAAAGATCTGTGGGATCACTAATTCTGGTCCTTAATGGAGCTGTCTGTTTATTATGATAAACTACTGCAGACCCAAATGTGGATATCATTGTGTTTATCTTCCTTGAACCATTTTCAATATGTAGTGAAAAAAATAATAAAATCTCTTTCTATTCTCTTTCATTAAATGCCCAGATGGAAGATATAACTGTGAATTAACATCATTAATGGTCAGAGAAACTGTACTGGCTACAACTGATTCATAGTATAATTATAGAATACATAATTTTAAGAGATAGAAATTACATAATTCTAGTTTTATAAGCTTCCATTCAGATTGTGACAAAAAAATGTATGTATAGGTCATCTTTGGTCAGTAAAGTAAAAAAAAAAAAAATATATATATATATATATATATATATATATATATATATATATATACAGACAAATTTATTCACCTGTCTCCATCTCTTAATCGTTGAAACTGGGTAACAAAAAGGCACATCAGAGTTGGTCCTACTCTTGTACCAGGGATTAGGTCTTCCACCATTAAGGCAGGCCAAAGATCAATATTGAGGGGAGTACCATAGAGCCTAGAAAACATCAACAACAAAGGTTTAAGTATAAACATTCTTAAATGTCATATAAATTGTGTACTATATCAATACATAGATATGATCTCTTGACACTGCTAAATCAAAATATTATAACTAGCATTTGATAATATTTAGGATTTATATAGTACAAAGGTCTTTGTATATGTGCACATATATACTATATATAGAAATATAATATAAATATATATATATATATCTTAGATATAAACATAAATATAATCTCATTTGATCTTCACAACAATCTTTTTAGGTTGGTCCTATTGTGCCTATTTTTATAGATAAGAATCCTGAAGCCAAGAGAAATTAAATAAAATGCATAAGGTCATAGCTGTAATTGCCTTGATTCAGAGAGGATTTAAATTGAGGTCTTTCAGACTCAATCCTAAATCCTATCCTTTCACTATAACATCTAGATTAGTTATGTTGGCTCTATGGCCTTAGAGACCCATTCAAGCAATCCCAGTATCCTTGGTCATAGTGTTTCTTGGTGTTGTGAATTGCACTATATTTTTGAACAGCCACTGAATTCTGCATGTGACCGTTGAGGGTTTTTTTTTTTTTTGCTGGGTCTTGGAACCCAGAAGAGCTAAAGGGTTGTACACCTCTGATCTAGAGACTATGAAAGAAGAAAATAATATTCTACTGGCAGCTAATATTTTACAAGTTTTATTCTATGTCACAGAGTCCCAGGGGAAAACATGGCTTTCAAGAATAGATATCTTACTTTGGGATCTTATTTCCACACAAATCTCTACCTTAAAATTCAAATTCATACAGCTTTACCTTTTCAACCAAAGAGTAAGGTTAGACTATTTATAAAAATATATTCATCAGCCAATTTTGCTGCTTGAGAGTCCCAATACCACAATACCCTCTATTGGATAAAAGGAGTTCTGGTAAAAGTCTTAATTAAAACCTCCTTGGTGGGGTGTGTGAGTGTGACAGCTGCTTTCACTTAATAAATGGCTTGGTTACAAAGAAGAAATTTTATCAAATACCAATGTGAATAGTGGATCAATCATATAATAAGAAAAAGAAATAATAGATTGATAACTTAAGCTACATTGATATATATGGGAGAAAGCGATTCAGTAGCTTTTAACAATCATCTATGAAGTATTTATTACTTTATGAAGCATAGAGCACAGAATAAGAAAACATGAATGAATAACTAATATCATCACAAGTTCAATGAATTATTTTTAATCATACCCCAGTTTTTATTGCTTTCTCAGTCATAAAAGCATTTTATATTTTCTTAAACATTGAGAGAGAGAGGAGGGGAGGGGAGGGGAGGGGAGGGGAGGAGAGATGGGGGGGGTGTATGAGAGAGAGAGAGAGAGAGAGAGAGAGAGAGAGAGAGAGAGAGAGAGAGAGAGAGAGAGAGAGAGAGATGATGGTGAGACAGATTTAAAATGGCTTTGATTTGGAGATCTTATTGTTGGTAATACGCTGCTCTGGGATCACCTAAATTAAAAATTAGAGGGAAGTTTCAAGGTCATATAAATTCATCCATATACCAAAAGAACCTCTACTCTAACACAAGTGAACAGTAATTATTTGGGAGTTTTTCCCAACATCGAGCCAAATTTTACTTCTTTACAACATTCAGATGTGACTCCTAATCCTCTGGTGCAAACTTTAATCCCTTTAATGGCTTCTCCACATAAAAGCACTTCAGTTACATGTTACCATACCCTGCAGAAACTTTTAAAATTAAGGTTAAGCAAGGTCAACTCCTTCCACCACTATCTTGGGTTCTCTACCCTTACATCCTAATTGCCTTCCTTTTTTTCGGCTTATTAATATCTTGCCCTTAAACCATGGTGTCCAGAACCCAGTACAAAACTCAGGAGTCAAATATAGTGAGACTAACACCTCCCTATTCTGATTCCTCTTAATTCACACCAAGAACACGCTACAATTATCAACACCCCAACTCCTGTGATGTGGAAGGGACAACTGTAAAGTGTCCGTAGTGTGAATTAAGAGCTTGAAAATCGATGTAAAATTTTTTTGACTCTCCTTTATACCAGAGTAGAAGTCTGAGATATCATAATATTATAGGAGAAAATATGTTGATATTATACAATGCTACATATATATTTTATGCATTTCTGAGTTTCGAAACATTTTCTATGTGGTCTGCTCTCTTTCACATGTCATCGGAAGTTTCTGCAAAACTTCCCCCAAATCCCCATTTAATTTCTTATGTTGACCTAGGATATATCAAAACTGTGATGGCTAAAGGCAAAAATGTGGAAGGGATAACTTTAGTTTCTTTTAGCTTTAATCACACAGTTCATTCAAGTTGAGTTTGTTCATTAAACCCATTCGAGGTATTTGTATAAATTCAAGATGATCTTTCTATACTTTCCCTTTCCTTATCTTGTATTCTTATAAAGTAAAAATTTTTTGTGCCTAAGTTCAAGACTATACCTGCATCTATCTATGGATAGCTATAGATCAATTTTGAATTTCTTATTAAATTAAGCCCAGTACTAACCTATCAATATTATTTTGGATCCTATTCACATCTATTATGACTTGCAGTTTTGATTCAATTGAAAATTTAATAATGGAGACAAGTGTACTTTTATTTTAGGTCATTGATAAAATGTTAAAAAGCAGAGATCTCTCAAAACTTCCTGTAGTGTGACAGCTAGGTGGCCCACAGTGAATAGAGCACTGAACCTGAAGTCAGGAGGACCTGAGCTCAAATCAAGCCTCAGATATTTAATACTTATTTAGCTATGTGAACTTGGGCAGGTCGTTTAACACCATTGCCTTGCAATTAAAAAAAAAAACTTCTTGTAATAATAACTTAGGGCCATTAGCTAACTAATCTTCACATATGGTCATGCAGTTAATTCTGGATTAATCTATTACATCATCTAATCCATCTCTTTCCATCCTTCTCTATAAGAATATTATGAACTCCTACATCAAAGCATGAATAATATTTAGAAAAGCTATTTAGAAAAGAAATGAATCTGACATGATATTTTCTTGATGTAGTCATTCTGAACCATTTTCCTTTCTACTATTATAGCTCCTTGATGATCTGCTTGAGAATTGTCTAAAGGATCAAAGTCAACTCTGTTCTATTTTCCTTTTAGAAAACTAGGACAGAATTGACCTTCTTCAATCTAATGCTTTTTCTGCTATATTTCCACCATCATAAAAAAGTTCACTGACAATGGCTCCGCAATCACAACTGCCACTTCTTTTTGGATCCAAGGATGTAGTTCATCTGAGCAAGGTGACTTGAATTTATCAAGGACAGCTAGGTAATCTCTGAATATCTATAGAGGATCAAATCCTATTAGTCACTGCTAGGTGTTCTTTAAAGATAAAAGAAACAAAAACAGAAATTGAAGGACTAGAGATTCTCTTTATTGTCAGTTATCATTATCCCATTAATCATAAGGAAAAAATTCTCTTTTTTAACCTACATTTTCCCCAATGAAATTACAACTCAAAATTAGCTAAAACAACAACAAAACCAACCCTTTTTAAGTCCTTAGCCACCCTCATAAGATTTAGCTTTTGCATTTCTGAACTTTTTTAACATTGATATTATCTTGTCATTTTTTTTCCATTTTCTGTGTATTTTTTTAGGTTTTTTGCAAGGCAAATGGAGTTAAGTGGCTTGCCCAAAGCCAAACAGCTAGGTAATTATTAAGTGTCTGAGACCGGATTTGAACCCAGATACTCTTGACTCCAAGGCCGGTGCTTTATCCACTACACCACCTAGCCGCCCCTCATTTTCTGTGTATTTTTTAAAAATAAAAAATTGAATTGATTCTTGTTTATCTAAATTGATTACATAAGAAAAAACTTACTTGTGCTCCTTATTGTAACTATTTTCCTTTCAGTTTCAGAATTTCATTTTTGAGCATTGTCAGTCACTCATTTCCCTTGAGTCAGTTCAGTCCATGAAATCTTTCTTAACTTCCTTTTGGAAATTTGATATCTGCTTTCCTAAAATCTAGAGTGATTATCAGATTATGCTCACAATTCTTTTCCTCTTTCACAGACCTTGAGAATGTAGTAGTCATTTCCACATTCACATACATTTTACTCAAAAACCATTTTCTAGTTAAATTTTGAATGAATATAGAATAATAGATAGACTTAGCTTCATTTCTGAGTAATTACTATAATGCTTGGAAGATTTGTTAGTTATTTAAACTGCTAAGTTTTACTACCAATTGTTAAACTGGAGTTTAAACCTCTCTCTTTTTTTCTTCTGTTGATTATCTCTTCATTGTCAGGCTGAATTCTTGTCTGTACGTTAACTTACTAGTTGCTTTTTTCCTCTATTTTTTCTATTATTTATTATGCTTTGGTATCTGGTTTCTTGTTTTGTAATACAGTTCTGTGAGATTTATGATTCTTTAGTTATCTGTGTATAATCAGTATCCAAGGTCAGTTGTTTAAGTTTGTATAGAGATCGCATATTCTTTTAATATTGTTAACTTTTATTTGTATTTTGCTAAATTTGTCTCCAAAATTTTTATCTTTTACTACTATCGAAGGATCCATTTATTTAATTCCCATGAAATCATCTCTTCATAGTAAATAAAAATATAAACATAGATATTTTATTTGTTTCTCTTATGGTCATAAACATTTTGATATTAATACCTTATAATAAAGCAAACTTCCTTATTTTTATGGGAAAGGATTTTGCTTATTTCTCCACATGAATATTTGGCAGGCTAAATTTTAACTAGCATCTTCCTCAAAATTCAAACATTCAACAAACCTTGGTTTCTTTTGAGTGTAGAAGGGTCAAAAAAAAACCTTTCCTTCTGAGAATACTAATTTTAATTTCAAGAATTAAATAACATAAATGATTCCTTATTGTCACTATTACTACACCATTAATAATTAATTAATATCAATATACCATTAATTTTTAGTAATTTAGATAAAAATAAAATCTGTTCCTTAAAAAGGATCTTCATTACACTATTGTTTTATTAGAAACCAGGAGGGATGGGAATTCAAGGAAGCCTGGAAAGAACTGATACTGAGCGAGATGAGCAGAACCAGAAGAACAGAACCAGAAGAACATTATATACCCTAACAGCAACATGGGCATGATGATCAACCTTAATGGCTTGCTCATTCCATCAGTGCAACAATCAGACATAAGTTGGGGATATCTGCGATAGAGAATACTATCTGTATCCAGAGAAAGAATTGTGGAGTTTGAACAAAGACTATTACCTTTAATTTAAAAAAAAAACTGTTATCTTATTATGTAATTTTGCTATCTCTTATACTTTATTTTTTTCCATAAGGATATCTCTCTCTCTCATCACATTCAACTTAGATCAATGTATACCATGGAAACAATGTAAAAACTAACAGACTACCTTCTGTGGGGGGTTGGGGGGAATTAAAACTGTTATCTTATTATGTAATTTTGCTATCTCTTATACTTTAAGATTAGGGGGAAAATTGTAAAATTCAAAATAAATAAATAAATTTTTTAAAAAAAAGAAGAGATGATGAAAAAGGGTAAAAAACATCACTTGTACAAAAATATTCATAGCAGCCCTGTTTGCGGTGACAAAGAATTGGAAATCAAGTAAATGTACTTCATTTGGGGAATGGCTTAGCAAACTGTGGTATATGTATGTCATTAGAAACCAGGAGGGACAGGAATTCAAGGAAGCCTGGAGGGATTTGCATGAACTGCTGCTGAGATGGGCAGAACCAGAAGAACATTGTACATCCTAACAGCAACATGAGGGTGATGTTCAACCTTGATGGACTTGCTCATTCCATCAGTGCAACAATCAGGGACAATTTTAGGCTCTCTACATTGGTGAATACCATTTGTATCCAGATAAAGAGCCATGCAGGTTGAACAAAGTTCAAAGACTATTCCCTTTAATTTAGGGGGGGAAAAAACCAGATATCTTATTGTCTGACCTTGTTATCTCTAAGACTTTTTGTTTCTTCCTTAAGGATATGATTTCTCTCTCATGATACTCAATTTGGATCAATGTACAACATGGAAACAAAGTAAAGACTGACAGATTGCTTTCCGTGGGGGGGGGGGAGGGAAGTAAGATTGGTGGAAAAATTGTAAAACTCAAAAACTCAAATAAAATATTTAATAAAAAAAATGTTTAAAAGGATCTTCATTCAAACACCTTGAAGTTCACTATAAAGAATGTTGATTTACATTAACTAGCATGTAGGCCTTATTAGAAATCATAAATAAATACATAAATCAATATTTATTAAAACCTAAAACTGAAGAGGAATTAAGAAGCTTCTTGCTGAGGATGAAGAAGAGACTATATAAAAGCTGGCTTGAAGTTTAATATCAGAAAAACTAAAATCTTGGCAACTGGTCCCATCATTTCCTGGAAAATAGAGGGAGAAGAAATGGAATCAGATTTTAAATTCTAGGGCTCAAAGATCACTGCAGATGGCAACTGCAACCACGAAATTAAAAGATTCTTGCTCCTTGGAAGAAAAGCTATGGCAAATCTGAACAGCATTCTAAAAAAAATTAGAGACATTACCTTGCTAACAAAGGTCCCTTTAGTGAAAGGTCCCTATAGTTTTTCCAGTAGCATTGAATGGTAATGAGAATTGAATTATAATAAAAGCCGAGTCACAGAATTGTTGCTTTTGAATTGTGCTGGAAAAGACTTTTGAGAGTCCTTTGGATAGCAAAGAAGTCAAATCAGTCAATACGTAAAGAAATTAATTCAGGCTAATTCACTGGAAGATCAATTACTGAAGCTGAAGTTTAATGTACTTTGACCACATAATGAGAACTCATTGAAAAAGATCCTGATATTGGGAAAGGTTGAGGGCAAAAGGAAAAGGGAACAATAGAGGATGAGATGGATAGATAGTATGAAGGAAACAACAAACATGAACTTAAGTCAAACCTCAAGAGATAATAATAATAATGTTTGTCCTTCATTTTTGAAGAAGACCACATCAACAGGGAAGTGATGCCATGACAGACATGTGAACTGAATTTGAGTGAGGGGGTGCTGTGCTAAGTCACCATCCTCACTTTCTCCTCGAGAGCCATCTGAGTCCAGTGGCCAGATAGGAATCAGGATGACTGGAGATGACATTGGAAGAGAGACAATTAGGGTTAAGTGACTTGCCCAAGGTCACACAGCTAGTAGCAGGTGTTTGACACAAATTTGAACTCAGGTCCTCCAGACTTGAAAGCCAGTACTCTCCCTACTTCACCATCTAGCTGTCCTAACCTCAAGAGATAGTGGAGGATGGAAGGACCTAATGTGTCATGGGGTCATAAAGAATCAGACATGATGGAATGACTGTACAATAAAACTAAATCCCAACTAAGTGTTTTACCAGGAATGAAAGATATGCTTCCCTTAAAGAACTTGCTTACATTAAATTGGAATCAGAATAGGGCATTAATTACACAGATAGGGTCAACTAAGTGGTGCAATGGATAGAGTACCAGTCCTGAAGTCACAAGGAGCTAAGTTCAAATCTGACCTCAGACACTTGACACTGACTGTTGACAAGTCATTAACCTGACAGCCTCCACTGCCATGCCCCCAAAAACTATATACCTAAATAATTTATATAGATAACTATTACAGATAAATGAATATAATATAATTGAAAAGAGAAATGGCTCTGACTATTATACACACACACACACACACACACACAGACACACACACAAATATATTTATTTTTGCCTTAAGTGGCACATTCAGTACTACAGAACATCTGATTAAACAGAGCACAAAAATAACCTTTGTTAAAAAAAAATCTATCTGTTTTTTAAGCTCCTTTGTGCATCATAATTTTACCCTAGCTGCTAACCTCATCTTGAATCTTGAAAGAAGGCCAGAAAATATACATGAATAAATAAGACCAAACAAGGTTTTGCATGTTAAAGCTTGGTATTTTTGTTACCATTTTGATATACAAGTGACTGAAAGAAATGATTCGCGGACCTTGAAATGAGCTATTTCATGCTGCAAAGACTACAGTGTCATTCATTCCTAATTCCATAATGACAGTCTGACTTAAATTCTACTTTACCAGGAAAGATCATAATAAGAGCTTTCATTCAGCTGGATTCCATCAAAAGACATGAGGTCAAGAGGTTGTGCTTGAAATGTTTTCAGGGACACACAATCGAGTCCAATGCCCAGAGTGAAAGGCAGACAATTCAATGATTTTATGATTTTGATGAAATAAATAAAACCCTTTTCTACAAATGAAGGTTACACAGTGATAAAGGATTT
Organism: Macrotis lagotis; assembly: GCF_037893015.1. Classification (NCBI taxonomy): domain Eukaryota; kingdom Metazoa; phylum Chordata; class Mammalia; order Peramelemorphia; family Peramelidae; genus Macrotis; species Macrotis lagotis. Next base: position 429,949,312 of record NC_133666.1, on the reverse strand, counting down.
ATTTTTGAAATGCCTTCTTAGGCACTTTAGAATTTTCAGATAGATCATAATTATTTGGTGTTATTTAAAAACAAAAATGTACTGCACAAATGTCCTTGAAAAAAATACAAAATATCCTCTGTACTATTGTATAAAATAATGTGTTTTTTTCTCAACATGAGATGACTTTGTGGTAAAGGAGCATGGTGTGAACATCAAAACATCACTGAAATGACCTGCTTACTGGAAATAAGTCATGCATCCTAATGATTTATGTAAATTATGAAAAATGCTATTTTTTGCCTCAGGAGGAAATATTCAGAATAGCCTCGACTACAGGCACAGAGAATTTCATTATTCTACCTTTTTCTTGAAAGGTTTAAAAGCAACTATTCTTCCTTATAAAACCATAGTTAAACTTTTATGCAGTGTTAATAGTTGTAAAGTTCAATCTTTAAAAACCATTAGTTCTGCAACTTGCTTAAACTGTATAGAAAATTAAATAAGTGAGAAAGATGAGTCCAATTATAGCTTTCTCTTTTACTATATAATATTATTACATTTCCCCACATATTAGGAATGGGGGAAATCTTTCTGCCTCCTCTTTTAGTTGACTGATTCACAGAACAAAAGAAAAAAGTTCTAAGTCTTCTAAGTAAGAAATATTGTAATTCAATTTTATTTTCTGAGGAGAGAAAAAAGAAAATCTTTTATTCCTATGCTAAAATTGTGTATTTGGGGGGGAAAACTATTTAACCAATATAATAATTTCAAAGCAGAATTCCATTTCTAAGTCTTCCCATTAGAATGTAAGCCTCTTTTGCATAGGAATTTGTTTCTCCAACACCTAGGAAAGCACCTAGAACATAGTAAGCATTTAATAAATATTTAGAATGATTCATTCCCTATTTATACAGTAATGATAAAAATGAAGAGAGGAGAGAAAATTGGGTAAACAAGGGGAAAGGAGGAGAGAAAAGGGGGAAATGAGCAATGCAACTAGCTAGTACACACATATACATAGCTACATAGTACTGTATATTCCTAGAGAGAAAAATAGTAGTAGAGAAAGATAGTTTTTTGTATTTTGTCTCAGGAGCTCCTTGAGATCAGGACCTGTTTTTTGTTTTTCTTGGTTGCTCCAGCATTTAAATCAATACTGAATAAATGTTTTATTGACTGACTTGTAGGTGATTTCAGGTTAGAAGTTTTAAGGCTCTTAGGAAGTTTTAAAATTTGGGGATTAATGAATTTTCATCTTCAAGTTATGGGATCCACATTAAAAATAAAAAAAAATCTTCCAAATCTGAAGTAATTGCTACACAAAGAAGGATGGCAAATGACTTTCAGTTGAGACTGTGCCTCCAAATTCCCTCCTGTGGTATTAGCCCTTGCTGTTTTCCAAAATCTAACCTTCCAGTAGTCTAGAACTTTACTAACCCTGACATATAAATAAAGACATTAGTGCCTAAATTACATGTTGGGAAGGAGGATAAAGATTTCCACTTGCATTAATAAAGACCTGAAAATTGCTTATCTGTTAATGCTTCATTTGATATACTTCTTTTTCTTTAAATGTGCCTGTGGATGTATTCTATTTTTCTTCCTTGAAGAGAACAGTTCTGTTCTGACTTTACTTACTTCAACTATCATAATGCATACCTCAACATTTGCACGTTAACAGAAACCAGGGGTTTACCCCCCCAAAAAAAAACTCAACTAGGAAGATTGTCTGTAGAAACCTCCCTCTGTCATTCGTTGGAGAATTTCTGCCTTATTACTAATATTCCTTAATTCCATGATACTTCATATCCTTTACTCTGTTAACCCATGCAGACTTCTTCTCCCTTGTCAAAACTCTCCATCCTTGGGTCACGTTCTATACACGTTCTATGTTCTCATTTGGGAAATTATCTGGTGAAATAAAGTACTATCATAGGTATTCAGAGTCACAGAATCTAAGAGTCATAGACAATGTCAGTGATTATGCAATCCAACCCATAGCCAAAAGAGAATCATCTTTACCTCAAACCTCTAAGTGGTAAGCCATACTTTGCTTGAAGGTCTCCAATGACCTTCCAAAGCAATACCATTCTCTTTTACATAGCTTTGTTAGAGTTTTTTTTTTCTCTTTATACAGTGTAGCTCTGCTTCCCATCGACTTCCATCCATTGTAACTAGAAGGATTCCATAAACACAGATCATAACCCCTCCTCATCATGTAGAAAGTTGTAATGAGTTGTCATGTACATTACAAGGTGGCCAACATGCTTATAAGAAGTTATTTCACACAATGCTGGGCTATTCTGTTCTATGATGATACATATTCAATCTCTAAGATAATATTCAAATACTTTCCAAATAGGAAGACACTCCAGAGACCTCCTAGTATTGTCAAAGAAAAAAACAAGATAAATACACCAAGATGAGGTGTCAAAGCGGAGATGTCATTTGAGGTCTAACTTCCATGTCACCTGACAAAAAAGTTGGCAAACTAGGCATTTTCTACAGTTTTCACTAATTCTCAAAAACTATCCAGATGTGAAATTATGTACCAGAGAAGTTTCAGCTATATCCAAAGGTTCAGAAACCAAGAAGCTTAGTAACGTTAACAGCTGCCTTATAAATTAGCAGTGAAACTGGTGCTAATATGTTTACTCAGCATAACCAACACTTCCCAAGCCTCTCTGTTGGAAGTAAGACCCACCATTACTGTCACTGAATTCTGCTCTGGGATTTCCCTGGTGCTACTATAGTCTCTACCTGTATACTCTCCATATGACCTCACTCGATCATTCTGTAGTAGCAAATAGTAGACTTTAGTTCTGGATAGCAATTTGCAGAGGAACAAGAGACATAAAACCATCCTTTGCTCAGACAGTTTGGCTCAACTGAAAAAAAAGCTGAAGACCTGAAGGAACTGACACAGAATACCAGTTAGTAGCTTATAGAACAACAACAGATATGAAGGATAATAATTGGCATCCAGCTTGAGCCAGGTCTACCTTCCAAAAATGTTGAGAATTGGGAAAATGCTGAGAATTTTGAGGTCTAACCACTGGGAGTATACTCACCATTATAGGGATAAGAGTCAGAAAATGAGAAAAATGAGAGTGCAAGGGAAAATATATGGTTCATTTGATACTATTGATCATATTTTCTTCCTCAATACTATCTCCTTTATTTTTTTTTGAAATTATTTTCCCTTGGTTCTCCTCTTATCTTCTCAATCACTCCTAGTGCCCTTTGCTGGATCTCCATCCTTATCATCTTCAATAATCCTGATCTCTATTCTATGCCACTGGACCCAGATGATTACTGAGAATAAAGTGAAGCTGGTGACTTTGTACAGCCCTCTCTTATTTAAATCCAATTCACTTCCATGTCATAGAATCACCTCTCTGGCCATAGTCCTCTTTGAAAGTGAAGGACAGACGATAGAAACTTATTAATTATGGATGTTGACCAATGCTGTATCCTAGGTCACCAACTGATCTCTTTATATACCCTAACTCAGTAATCTGAATTCTTTTCAAGTATATAATCCTACTCTCTGCGACTAATTCTCAGGGCTATAATATTCACCAACACATGAAATATACCCTTTTTGAAGAAAATATGGAAAGATATGAACAAGAGTTGTACAAAATGGGAAGGCATGCATGGCTTGTGATATCCATCTTTTGAGGAAAGGAATTTCAAAATAAAATCACACATCAGTTTGAGAGAGAAAACTGAATGACATCATGGAGTTCTGTGATGTTTTCTTTGTTGGATAACTCTTTTACTATTCAGTATCATTCCTTTGGTGATAGGCAATTGGTATTCATAATTTACTCTCTCAGAGTTCTATAATTAAGTTATATTAGAGAGTTAAAACTAACACCTCATAGAGCACATTTACTTTCCAGTCATAGACTGAAAATAGTTTATTTATATTTCTTATATTCTTCTTTGATTTCTTAAGACCATCAAGTTCTGAGAAAGAAATAAAAAGTTAATCATGGACTCTACTGTATAGTATGTTCTTAAATGTTTTAAGAATCACTTTTATTTTTTTTTTAAAATCAGTCAACTTCAAAAAAAGAATACTGAGAAAAAGTACATTAAATACATAAGAAACACAAAGGTTATGGAGGAAGTGAACATGAAATTCTTCTTTAAAAAATCCTAGAGTCCTAAAACCTGCATACAGCAAAGATTAAGAAGTATTTTAGGAGAAATAAAAAGGAGCATTTTACACAGTTGGTAATACACTTGAGATGCTAATTACATCAAGAAGGGGGTAAAGGCTGAAGATATAAATAGATCCAAGAAGGATTTAACTTAATTCTTGCATAATAGATGCATAATTTATTAGTGAGGGAAATTAGGGACATTCAGATATATGTCTCTCCTTTAGAAACCGACATGATGATAGAGGACAATTGAGCCCTCCTCCGTCCATGGTACTCAAATCAGTGTCAAAATGTCCTGATAGCTAGATAATTCCAGGAGCTAGGTCAAAATCAGTAAGACAGTTATGTTATATTAAATTAATCAGTATTGATGGATCATGAATTAGCAGGGAATTTTACATTATGTTTTATATCTAGAACTCAGTATCATTAAGAAATGGCATTCAACTATATAGTAAGAGCTTTATCAATTTAATTTCACATTTACTTTAAGTAGATCTTATTCACTTCTTGAAGATATACACATATAAATACTGGGATTTACAAGTCTAGATCTCACTATTATTTTCCATTCTGGATACAATCAAAATCACAAAGAAATATATTGCTTGTTGAAATAAATAAATAAAGCCCCAAACTAAGAACTTTCTGGAAACTGAGACCAATGATTTCAGATCCCTAATATCTTCTTCAAATATAAATTTATGAATTCAATAAATGTCATCAGAAACTCATTGGATTTAATGTGGTAAGTTCATTTACAACAATCAAAGAGCAAATATAATTATTTAATGTAAAGTGTATTATTATTATTATTATTAATGATCATTTGTTTTTATATTTAGTTTCACTTAATAGATAGCTGAAGACCTCTGTACACATATATTTTTGAACTATCTCAGACCCCATATAAATATGGCAGGTTTCATGCCATCATCTATTATTGTGGTATTTTGGGGGTTACAAATTTGGGTTACAATTTCATCAAAATGAAACTTCTCTAAAGATCTGACAGTCCAAGTACCTAATAAAATAAAGATTTCTATCACTTTTTTCTCCTGAATTTCTTGAATATCATGATCCCCCCCAAAGGATTTAAAGAGAATAAAAAAAAAATCTTAAAGAAATTTACTATTATATTTTTATTTAATTATATGTTTATATCACATAACAAACAAATCGAATAAAAACAGGGATAAGCTTGATGTGATTTTTATGAACTCTCAACTCATGATAATTTTTTAATATGAAGCAAGCATTTCTATCCCAAACAATTTCTGTTTTATCTAACTGAAGTTTGCAAAATTATGACTTCAGTCAATGAGAAAATGATAGGCATTCATTTTCATGATTACTTGACCCCATTAAGAAAAATATAAGACATTTGGATAAATTAATATTTTTCAAAGAAAAAACTGAACTTTTTTCAGTATAAACTTGAGCATATCACTTAATAAATTCTTATTGAAGCTATGATACAGACTTCTAATGAAAAGTTATGATGCTGTACAAAATTCTAACTAAAATGATTTCAGAAAAATATGAAAAGACTTATATGAACTGATGTAAAGTAAAATGAGCTGAAGCAGAATATTATATAGAGTAAAAGCAAAATTGTACAATGAAGAATTGTGGCTGATTTATCTATTGTCGGCAATACAATGATACAAGACCATCCAAAGGATTAATAATGAACCATACTATCAAGAGAAAGAAATGATATAGTTTGAATACAGATAGAAGCATGCTATTTCTCACTTTCTTTTGTTCTTTTTCTTTTATTCTAGCATTCTTGTGCAAAATAATTACTATGGAGATGTTTTACATTATCACACATATATAAATTTATCTGATTGTTTACCATCTCAGGAAGGGGGAGGGAAAGAAGGGAGGGAGAAATAGAATCTTGAAATCTTAACACTGTCAGTAGATCAAGAAATAAGAAAGTATTAAGAACATGAACTATGCCATAAAAAATAAGAATAAACTATATTCAATGCTATTATTGCTAATAATGTTTTATGTTACACTTCATTATACATATGTATTACATACATCTGTGAACATGTTATACATAAGTCACATAAATTCTCTGAAATTTAGCTTCCTCTTCTGTAATATAAGAACTCTAAGGAAGATACTTCCAAAGTTCCATTCCAGCTCTAAAACCTATAATCCATATGGATAAAATGGAAAATAAAAAACACCTTATTGTTAACTGCAAAATTTGACATCAAGGTTTCCTCAGATTTCTAATTATAACTTAGTAAATGATAGCAATAGTAGCACATTAACGTGCTATAGAGTATTGGGTAAAATAAGAAGTTGAGATTTCTTCTAATTCTAATTCAAGTATATTTTCTTTAATCTACAGAATTATGTAGATATCTGTCATTTTAATTTTAATGTTTATTAATTTTTAAGCAGCAGAACATCTTAATAATAGGGCACTAGATTAATGAACAACTAGTATGTGATCATACCAGATGCCATAGTATCCAGTATGGGCATATAAACCTTGTCTTTTTATTTTTTTTCCTGGATGAGGTTTCTCTGAGAAATAAACTCTGGGGCATAAAATTCCTGCGTTTCAAAACCATCAAGTACCAGAGAAGATGCATGTCAAAAAACAATCTTTCTACTGTCACTGAAACCCAACCAGCTATACTGAAGAGTTATTGAAACTGGGCTAAATCCATCATTTCTCTAAAGACTAAGAGATAAAATATGGCACTCCTTTAGGCAGATTTTGTTCTCTGAGGGCATTTTGAAATGTTAAGTTATGTAATTCAAAGGTGACTAACAGTGTCATGCCTAGGCACTAGAACAAATTAGAATAGATCATAAAAGAATGTTATGTTTCCATTTTATTTAAAGTCTATTAGAACTATACCAAGGAGCAGAATGCAATTAGATCTCAAAGTTCCAAGATTAATGACATACTTCTAGGATATTTAAATGAAAAGATAATCCTTTATATTCTTGTGACATATTATTTCTTTGGAAAATATATTCTATTCAGAGTCTTTTTAAAGACTGTTATTTAAACCATGATCCAAGGTAATGAGTCACTCAGTAACAATGCTTGGCCATTCTCATTATTCTTTCTTTGACATTTCTGATGAATGAGATTGATTTTAGCGGGCACATGAGAAAAATCAAGGTTAACAACTAAAATGCAAAGTGATAATTTTTATCAGAAAATGAAAGACTGAAGACTACAAATGTAAAATGATAAAATCTCAATTTGAAAATCAGTTATGGTTATACTAGAGGATATTTAAATAGATGTTCTTCCTAATAAGTTCTTCTTAACTATTCCATACACCTGATGAAGCGTATTGAGAAGGTAACATTGGCCATTTTTTGGTACCTATTTAGATTCAAAATCTTCCTCCAGCACATAGAAACCTTGTAACTATGAGAAAGTAACATCAACTCTCAGTGTCCTAGAAAAATGTCTAAATTATGGATGTGTTATTGACTTGCATCAATGGAGAGAGAGTTAAAACAGGGATAATTTCCTTAAGCAATGAAATTAAAGGATGTAATGCCTCCTCACATAAACCTATGAATCTGGGACAGAATAGGATCTTTAGAATTTTATTTTAGTAAGTCAAAATATGAAGAGGCATAACATTGTAGCTTAAAGGGAATGAATTATTGCTATTTAATACACACACACAAATATATATATATATATATATATATATAAAAGCATGTGTGTATGTATAAGGCATCAATTAAGTGACAAGCATTTATTAAGTGCTTAAATACCAGACATTGATCTAAATAATGGGAATAGAAAAATAAACAAAAAGAAATATGATTCCTGTCTTCAAGAAGTTTGCATTCTAGAGGAAAAAGATGTATCTTTCAGTGTGGCAGAAAAGTGCTCTTAGTGCCAAAAAGAATTAAAAAGAAGCAATAAAAATAAATTTAGTGTATTGCTCTTAAATAAAGCAAGATTTTTTCAGAGAAGGTTAAATATTCAAAATTGAAGATCTGTGACTAAGAAACTACATATTTCAATATGAAGATGGGGTGAATTCTAAGAAGCTCATTTCTTGAATTATTATTTATAATGAAAACTGTTGAAATTCAGCTAAAGGAAACTTGCTAGGGAAGTAGCTGAGTTCAAGTTTGGTCTGATCTCATATACATTAAGAGATTTGTCTATGAGTTTGTTCAGTAATACCTCCATTGGCATATTTCCTTATTATTTAGAACATAATTATTACAACAATAACACTTAAATATCCCCCAAAATGGCAGAATTTGATATTTTAATTCAGGAAAGTTTTTTTGGTTGTTGTTTTATTGCAAAGCAATGGGGTTAAGTGATTTTCCCAAGGTAACACAGTTAAGTAGGGGTTTTTTTTAGGATTTTTTTGACAAGGCAATGGGGTTAATTGGCTTGCCCAAGGCCACACAGCTAGGTAATTATTAAGTGTCTGAGGCCAGATTTGAACTCAGGTACTCCTGACTCCAGGGCTGGTGCTCTATCCATTGCACCACCTAGCTGCCCCTTCAGTTAAGTAATTATTAAGTGTCTGAGCCCAGATTTGAACTAAGGTCTTTCTGACCCCAGGGCTGGTGCTGTAGACACTGCACCATCTAGCTTATCCCTCCCCCCGAAAAGTCTTCATTTAAAGAGAATTGATGGAGTGGGTTACTTAGGCATACAGAAATCTTCAAATTATAGATTGTTCATGCTGAGTAAAAGTATAAGATAAACCTCTAGTATAGAATGACTTTTCAGATAGTAATGAGTAAAATATACTACTTCTTACATTGGAAGTTTGATTTGACCTATAAATATAACCAAATTCATTTATTATGAAAGTAGTTAATAGGAGATAAATTGAACAGATAATGTAAGATGAAGAGATCATTGTATCCCAAAAGAAAAAAAAAGGAGTGATGTAATTGTATTGGGACTAGTAAAGAGAAGATGAACTGAGAGAAGGAACAAAGTGTCTGGAACATTGCATATACTTAGCAAATCTTTGTTGATTAATTGAAAAATGAAAGCAAAAGAATGAGAGAAACATAAGAGGAAATGAAGGATAAATGTAGGAGATAAAATGCATAAATAAAAAAGCAGTAGCATATTAGTTAAAGAAAAATAAATTAAAGAAGAAAAGAGGAAATACAAATAAGAAAATAAAATAAATGGAATGAAAACGTATAGAGAAAAGAATTTTCAGGAGAGAGAGAGAGAGAGAGAGAGAGAGAGAGAGAGAGAGAGAGAGAGAAACCTGAGAAATACCAAAAGAAAAGAAGTTAGAAGTGAAGAAAGAAAATCATGAATTTGGACAAAAGTAACAAAAAAAGAGAGAAAATATATGCAGATATATGCAGGACAACACAATGTATAGTTATTATTTCATCTTTTTAAATTATAAAAGGCAGAGGATATCAAGAAAATATCATCACCATCTAATAAGGTACAATGCTCATTTAAATTTAAAATCAATTAGAACTAGCATTCATTAAATTATTAGGACATTTTTAGATAACAGCAGTCATATGATTTTATAAATTCCCCATTGCTCCCTTCTTAGCTTCCTAAAGAAAATTGGTCAATTTTATAACTAAATTATTTTTATTTGTACCATTTCTGTGCTACATGGATTGATAGTGGTGATTCTTTAGCTCTAAATCTCATAAATTTTGGCTTAGAATAACAATAGGTAATAAAAATAAAAATACATATAGAGAATAAAGGCAAAACTTATTTTGGAAGACTGCTTACAGTTCCAAGAGAATGGTGTATGTAGAATGTGTAAGGTTATAATATTAAAAGCATTAACAGTTCTATTTAGTAAACTCCAATAAAGATAAAACATATTTACTTAAACAACTGAACACAGAACTCAAAACTTGTGAAAACAAAATAGGCATTATTAAATTGATTAAGATTTCTTTAATTACCTTCAAAATCCCCCTTAAGTATGGAGGTAATCCTGTGTTCTAAAATGTAGTGTCAATAGATACCCAACTGTGGCAGACCTGCCTAACATGGAAAAACAATGAATACACATTTGGCAATAAACCATTGTATGGAGTTATTCTCAATAAATTCAATTTCATTCATTACCAGAGAAATGGCTGCCAGGTATTAAGATATCTTTTGGTCACAGCAATCCATATAACATTTTATTAAGTCATGGAGGGTTACAATGAACTTCAAAAATAGAGAGAAAACATACTAAGATATTATTTGGACATTTTTCAATGTTAAAAAACTGTCTTCTACTTTGATGAAATATTCTAAAATCAACAAAAAAAATAGAATTTTAAAGAAGCAGAAAAGTTGGAATTTCTATGGTTATCAACTTAACATTAATAAAATGTAGAATCATAACATGTTTAGAACTATAATAGACCCTTACAGTCATCTCATCCAAACCTTTCATTTTACACATGAGGAAACAAAGGCCACCTTAGAGAAGAAGCAATTTGACAAAGTCAGAATTTGCTCAAAGTCACACAGGTGTTTAGTAGAACCATGTTTTGTCAGATCTTCCAATGCCAGAGCCAAACCAATTTTCACTCAACCAAAAAGCCCTCCTTATTTTATAAATATAATTACCCCTATTAAGACACCTCATAAGATACTAACTTGTTGTTTTTAAAGGATTGATGCACTTATTTTTTGTTTGGCTATTTGTTACAATACTGTAATAATCCCCTTCAAATATAGCTATCTAATAAAGCAATTATTCATTGGCCTCTACTCAGTTTTCACTTATATAATGAAATCTACTATTTTTTTCCATTTTTTTGTTGTTGCTTGGGGATAGGAGAATTCATGGTCATGCATGATTTTCTTTCTGATTTTTCATCTTTGTCTTAGAGAACAAAGTAGTCTAAGGTTTGTGAACATATTGCAGAAAGATAAGCATTTGGATATGAATATGAAAACATTTTTACCTTGCACACCTGCTTATTTCACTTTTGTTTTTATTTTCTGGGTAGTTTTTCACATAACAATAATATAACTTTGGGTTATAGCCAGTCAGTTTCCCATTTTTCTTATATTTAACCCTTTTTTATAAAAAAAAGTAATAAAGAAGGGGCAGTTTGAGAATAGTTCTAGAATGGACATTATTATGTTCTATAAATAAAACTTAAGACTCCTTCACAAAAATTTAATGGTCCATCATGTCAAGGGGATAGATGTGTGTTCTTGAAGTCTATGCCAGATAAAGCATGAACTCTGGAAGATTCTAATAAGATAAAGAGATTTTAACTGGGTCAGTGATGGACTGTAACCAAGTGACAAACCAACCAAATTAGCTAAGTATGGAAAGTTTTATCATTTTTGGGTAGCCTAAATGTGATGGAATACTACAGCATTTAAACTCATCAAACAGAGAAATTTATGAAGCATCCCCTGTTCCTTGCTGCCTTTCTGCTTCTCCAGTAATGCAGGCAAAGAAGTGGAAAATATGGAAAAGGATAAAAATCACACAAATTATAGACTGTCAAAAAGTATTTAATGTCTTGCTTCTCAAAATAGCAAATTTTTGAACAAGGAACAACAAGGTGATGATATACTATAGGAAAAGCGTTGCAGCAATATTGACATTCTTGCTATCAATGAAGACAGAAGAGATAATAAATAAAGTAGTAGATCAATGAAAGTCTAGCTTACTAGTTCTCCTCTGAATGGCTAATAAAGGAGTTGTTAGATTTAGTTTCTTTGATTGTCCAAAGACATAATAAACATCATTTGATAGGATACTTGCTCATAACTTTGAAAAGCTTTTGGTCAGAAGCAAAAAAAAATGCATGAATATATATATATATATATATATATATATATATATATATATATTTATATATATATATATATGTTTATATTGGGTAGACCATACAAGTGGACAAAGAACTGGACCCACAACTAAGTAGAAGTGAACATACACTACACATCTAATTTGGGGTTAAAACCATGTGTACTAATTTAGACATTATTATTTTATAGAATCATGGATTCTATTTATATAAAACTGGACTGTATTTGGGAAATTATACAATACTTTCAAAAGTTTGGGCTGCTTTGTGACTAACTAACTTTTCAGACACTGATATTCTCCTGATAATGTTATGGCAGGGTATAATGAACCACTATGATCACTGAAGAATAAAAATTATAAATGATATTAAGATAATTGTTATATGTACAGTAACTAAATATAAACCAATATTTTATCCATGATGACTTAGATAGAATAATATTAAAAATAGTCTTTAGAAATACTTTAAGAATTACAAAGTACTTTGCATTGTGAGATCTCCTTTGTGCTGCATAACAACTTTTTGAGGTGACTTCTAAAGGAATTCTTCCCATTTTCCCAAGTGAAGAAATTGAAAATAATAAGAGCTAAGTGAATTGCTTATGGTCACACAGCTGGTTGGAAATGGAAGACTGAAAAAGTAGGTGGGCGAATTTTATAACAAAGGTATGTAGAAATCCATATCCATGAATAAGAGATTGATATTCTATGTGAGATACTGGAACACAAGAAATATAGGAATATGGAAGAAGTCCTGCAGCTCTATGGAAGCTCAGGGACAGATAGCAATAGATAAGAATTACAAAGAATAAAAAGACATGTATAGGTTCCTATTTGTACCACTGGAGGAATAAGTATTTATAAAGCATTTATTAAGTGCTTACTCTGTAACAGGCATGTAACAACATGACTATTGTAGCAATCCTTTTTGTGACTAGACGTTTTTAACCTTTGTCAACTCAAATGAGGGGGCATTGGGGTGGGAGGAAGAGAAAGAATTCAGAACTCAAGGTTTTAAAAGTGAATGCTAAAATTGTTTTTTTGCATGAAACCAGGGAAAAATAAAAATATAAAACTATTATATAAATGATATTAATATAATTTTACAGTTACAAGAAACCTTATTCATTACATCTCATTTAATCTCAAAGCAAATCTTGAAGGAAATTTTGTTTGAGGATAAGAGAATTTTACTGCTAGAAAAGATTTGGAAGCAGTGTTTAAGAGCTATTATTTATTAAAAAGTTAGCAAACATGGAGATATTTTTGGAACCTATGGCATCTTGTCATTGTCCAGACTATCCTTTTTGAGAGATAAAGTGTGACTTCTCTAGGCACCTGGATCTTTCTCCTACCTGGCACTTCTCTATTCTGGGATCTTCTATGCCCAAAACCATCTGGTCTCATGGCTACTGGAGAGATGACACCTCTCTTTCCAGTCTTTTTCATTCCTTAACTACTATAGGGCAGTGAATGACAAAATGTCAACAATATTCCACCCACTAAATGAGGATAGTGTTATAGCTTCCTGGAATAAGCCCAGGTCCTTAGAATATATTCTCAATGGACCAGCATAATGTGACCTAAAGACTAGAGTTCATTAGTGAGTCTCTGACATCATCTCAATTTGGGCTTTATTCTTGTTCTTCATCTGATTATGCAGTTGCATGGGTTTGTTTGTTTTTGAGGGAGTAGAAGTGGGCATTATTCCAATGTAGCTTCCTCAGTTGTCATTCTTTCTACTGTGCTCCCCCCAACTGTCCCCATTTAACCATATAAACTCCTTTAAAACATGCAGAGTCCTATAGCTTTGCATTTATGGCTTTCTAATAATGTCCTTAAAACATTGCATCAGATTAAAACATATTTAAACACTATGGATCTGTTGATCAAGAAAGAGAATTCTAGGGTTACCCAAAATTACCCAAAATTAATATTTCCTACCATTACATATTTTAGCAACTTTTAGTTTGATTATCTCTCTGATCTCTATCACTTTCAGTGTAAACTGATTATAGGATCATAACATTTTGAAAAGAGGTCTTGGAGGTAGTTAAGTGGTATAGTGGATAAAGTCCTGGCCCTGGTCTCAGGAGGACCTGAGTATAAATCTGAATTCAGACACTTAATAATTGTCTAGCTGTGTGGCCTAGGACAAGTCACTTAACCCCACTGCCTTAAATAAATAAATAAAAATTAAATAATAATAATAATAATAATAATAATTAATAATTAATAATAATAAAAGTAAATAGGTCTTAAAGATTATCTAGATAGAGAGTTCTTGACCTGGGATCCAGGAATATATTTTTGTGTATATATATACACACATACATGTATGTAGGTGTAAATGTGTATTTATGAATGTATACATGTTAGTGTTTTATGTATATTTCCCTTTCATTTCATAGGAATTGGGGCCCAGTACCTCCACAATCTGAAAAATCTGAATAAAAATTTTTGATTCTCCCTTTGTACCAGAGAAGTCTGAATTACTATGGCATTAAAATATAAAATATGCATATATTATATTTTTATGCATCACTTAGTTTCTAAACTTTTACTGTGTCATCTGTTGGCCTTCACATGTCATCTGTGGCTTCTGCAAAACTCTGAAGAAGTTCCCATTTAATTTCTTATGCTGATCCAAAATAAATAGAAACCATGATGGAGAAAATCATGATGTGGAAGTAATATCTGTAATTAGCTTCCTTACAAATCCTTTGCATTTTATTTTATTTATTTTTAAAAATCTTATTCTGGGAAGGGGTCCATCGGCTTAACTAGGCTACAAAAGGAGTCCATAGCGCAAAAAATTAATTAAGAACACTCAGTGTATATATCAAAACCATTCTGCTGCGAATGAATAAATTTAGGCCCAAAGTTAAATGACCTTTTGGAGGCCTTGTTTAAAGAGCTGGGACTAAAATCCAGATCTTCTGACAATGTTTAAAGTACTCTATTCTTCCAATAAAATTAAGTCAGTAATGGAGATGTAAAAACAGTTTTTTCTTTTTATTCCTACTGAATTCAGAAACATTGTCTTTACATAGGCTATACCTTTGGATCACACCCCAGGAATTCACTTCAAACAATAAAAGGAAGCCATTCTTTCAAGGCTTGATACAGGAGTATCTGGTAAACTATCCAGTTTCTCATCCTAACCCTTAAAATACTTTTGCCTGTAAACTACTCCATGTTAAGAATAAACATCAGGGCTGCTAGGTGGTGCAGTGGATAGAGCACAGGTTCTGGAGTCAAGAGTAGGGGAGTTCAAATCTGACCTCAGAACTTAATAATTACCAAGCTGTGTGGCCTTGGGCAAGTCACTTAATCCCATTGCCTTACAAAAAAAATAAATAAATACACATCTCTCCTCTCAGAATAATGCAAAGCATCAGGCTAAGCACAAAAACAAGTATTTGAGTTTCAAAAGTCTTCACTGTTGGGATGCAAAATGCATAAAAATGGAAAATAGAAAAGCTCTGTGGTTGGTAATGCAGTTATCAAGGGACTGTAGAAAGCAAAATTTACAATAGTTAAGTGCCTATGAGGCTAAGCTACCTTGAGGTGAGGAGGCTAAACTTACAGTTTATCCAAAAAGATGATCTTTTATAATTCAAAAGTCTGAATGGAAATTATATAAGAAGATTAACAGTTTAAAATGCTGACTCTTCATACATAACAAGGTAAGTTCATGGGGAATGTCTCTGCTTTCAATTCCTTTGAATTTGGAATCAATTCTAAAGTTATTTGCAGAATGAATGACCAAATAAACTTACAAGGAAGATTGTCACAGATATGCTGCAATGAGGATAATCTTTCTGCAAAGCACACAAAGTAGATTACATGCTAATCAACCCCCAGACACTTTAAATCTCAAACCAGAATGGGCTTGGTTTTTCTTAAATGCATTGTACATTTCTATAGTTTAACATTATATATCCTAAAAAGAAAAAGGAAATATTTGATGTAAAAGATTCAGGATCTCACACTGATTCTCTTTGTCCATAAACATCTGGTCATTCTCAGTTGACAGTTGTTCACATCATATACCTGAGGATCCTTAGAGATTCTCTTGTTTTTCTTCCCTAATTTACTAAGCCACACTAAAACCATGCCAGTCAATTCATCAGAAAGTATTGGTTAAGGTCCTAGCCCATATTATCTTTATGCAAAGCACTAAGCATATAAAGATTAAGATTATAGTCCCTACTCTCAAGAAATTTACATTTTATCAAAAGAGAAATATGCACACATCTATTGATATACCAAATAGATATAAACAAATGCAAGGTAATTTCAGGAAGTAATTATAAGCTGGGAAAATAGAAGTGGCTCATAGAAGAGAAGGTATTTCAGCTGAGCTATGAATGAAATTATATTTTCTTAGGTGTTTATTGCATAACACAAGATTTTGACCTCTCATTGGCACTGATTATTTGAGTCCCCAGATCCTGGTTCGCCTCATCTCAGCATTGGAGAGGTCTTTCTAATACACAGTCAACAAATTCCCATTGAAATGCTTCTCCCATGACTATCAAGTTAGATCAAATTAGTCCTCAGCCAGGTTTAATTAGCTTCTACAAATAGGTATTTCCTAAACTACTATAGTTGGTAGAAGGTAAGAGGTACAGTGCCTAGAGCATTGGACCTGGAAAAATACATCTTCATGAGCTTAAATCTGTTCTTACACTAGCTGTGTGACCCTGGGCAAGTCACTTAAACTGTTTTGGCTAAGTTTCCTCATCGGTAAAATGAGCTGAAGAAGGAAATGACAAACCATTCTAGTAACTTTGCCAAGTAAACCCCAAATGGGATCACGAAGAATTAGACATAATTGAAATGACTGAATAACAAAATAGATGGTAGAAACCTTTACCTCTGAAAGTCTGACATGCTCTCCCAAAAATACACAGAGTTCAGAGAAAAATAAGCTTAATCATAGAAAGCATATATAGTAAGCAAAAGGGTAAACTGCTCCTGGAAATATTTTGCTAGTGTCTTCAAAATGTTCTTCCTAAGTATGATTTTGTTCTCTCTTGAATTTGCCTTCCTTCATTGCATTTGCCTAACCTTGAATTATGAAGCAGACACTAACACCTACTGCCATTGTCCCTGGGAATATTACTAGAATGCTAATGAAAAAAAAATCGAAATCTTCTGGTCCTCTGAATTAGTCAAGGGCAATGGAGGAGATTTAGACCACAGCCAAGAGCTACTCTCAAGTCTTGGCTAGAAAAGTTCCCTCCTAGATTGCCATTTACTTCAATCCCTAATTCCAAACTAAGTCACTGATTTTATACAAGGCTCTCAGGGTGAGACTAGTCCCTAAACCAGTATCAAAAGGCTCCTACTTGTACTTAGATTAAATATATAGGCCTTGTTCATGTCTAATTTATTGATATGATTAAGATATGTTCTCAACTCATAAAGGTAACAGCACTGAATGAGGTGGAGTTATTATTTAAACTTTTACCTTTACAATCATGGAGTTTTCTGTTAAATCTATTATTTGTTGAGAATCCAAGAAAATGAATTGGGTTTTGAAAATTGTTTTGTTCTTTTAAACGTTTGTTTAGAATGGGAAAAGATGAAGTATTTTCCAAGGAATTTATTCATTCAACAATTATTAAAGATCCAACAAGTCTGATGCAGTGAAAGAGATGTGATGAAAAATAAGGCACAGTATTTACACTCAAAAAAGATTAAAATCTTGTAGAAGGTGATATAAATAGCAAATACACAGTTATGATAGAAAAACAAGTGCTTAAGACAAGAAGAAAGACTTTAAAATTAGATTGGGGCCCAAAGAAGGCCCCATGAACAAGGCAGCATTTGAAATGGACTTTGTTAGATCAGTTGAAAGAGGTAAAATAGATAACATTTATTTGGCACTTTAAAATTTGCACAGCACCTTATGTATTAATATACATACATCTGGTCTTCACAATAGCCTTCTGTGATTGCTATAGATATCATTATATCCATTTTACATTGAAAAAAGAAAACAGCTCAGGAAGGCTAAGTTCACTTGTCCATGACTGTGAATTTAGTATGCGTCAGAAGCAGAATTAAAAAAAAAAAACTTTCATATTTCTGACAAGCACAATTGCCATTAAATCTCTCTATGGAGGGAAGGAGTTGTTCCAAGGATAGGGAGATGCATGAAAAAAGCTCTGATGGGAAAGTTCAGAGATTATTTAGAGAATAATTAAGGATAGCTAAAATATAAAGTACATATTGACGTGTATAACATAAATTAGAGAGGAAGGCATATTATGGAGGGCCTTGAATATCAGGTTAAAAATATTGATTTTTATTTAGAGCTGCATTGGGAGGTCACTGAAAGATTTTCTCCTGAGAAGTAGGACATGATAAGTATATCTGTGTATAAGGCAAATTAATCTTGCATATATGTTTAGGATAGATTGAAGAAGAGAGAAATCCATCAGGAAGTCATTGCTTCATCCTTGTAACGTCAAAAACAAAGGTTTTTAATCTTTGCCAGGGGTGGAGAGGAAATCAAACTGATCTTTCATCCCATGGATTTTCTAATGCAATTTTTATGAACAGTATTATTTTGACTCAAAGAACTTTAATTTCTTATTGGTGGATCAAGCTTATTTTAATATGGAACTTGATTTACCAATTCTTTTAAAATAGTAATAGCAGAATTGGTGCCTGATAATCTTCTATCAAAGGGCTCATGAATTGATTCTTTTGGGAAAGAGTAAAATATCCCTCCCTAAAACACTCAAAATATGATCTCTTTGACAGAAGATTACCAGGGCACCAGTTTTGCTATGAATTTTAAAATAAATTATCTGTATTGATTAAAAATAAGCAGATATAAGTAATGCAATGATAGTTACACATGCATTTATAAAGAGAAAAAATTTTCAGATATCTACAACTGAAAGAGCTCAGTGATCATCTAGAACGATCTCCCCATTTCATAAGTAGCAAAACTGAGGTCCAAGAAGATTAAGTGATTTGCCCAATTTCACACAGGTAGAAATACTCATAGGTAGGATTTCCTTCAGATTCTTGAACTCCAAAGGCATTGCTTTTTCTATTTTATCATAAATATTTCAGTTTCTAAAGGAGAGGATAATAGCTAGCAGTTACTTAGAGCTTCAAAATTTGTAATGTGTATTACAGAAATTATCTCATTTGATCTTTATAACAATCCTATGAGGTAGATACTCTGATTTTTCATATAATGACACTGAAGCAGACAAGTTAAGAGACTTGCCCTTAGTCAAATAGCTAATATGTGTTTGGGGCTATTGTTGAACTTGGCTTCCTAACTCCAGATGTATACGTTAACCGCTATGCAACCCATTGCCTCTAACTTTAGAGCTGGAAGGGAGCTTACAAGAAATCAAGTCCAATTCTCTCATTTTACAGATGAGAAAACTAAGGTTCAGGGAGATTAAGTGATTTTCTAAGGTCATTGCTAGTCAATATCTGAGGCAGAATTTGAAATTAAACCTCATTGACTTCAAGGACAATTCTTTATCTAATACAACATGTTTCCTAAAATGTTTCCACTAAGATGGAAATCATCCCCCTTCACCAAACCTCAGTAGACTAAATTTTTAACAAATTTAACAAAGACAGTGAATAGCATCTCCAAGAAACAGATTTCTATATACAGAATATGTCTTTCAGCCAATGAAAAAAATTAAATTTTGACAGTACGTCTGTGTGTGTGTGTGTGTGTGTGTGTGTGTGTGTGTGTGTGTGTCTATACTTACTTTTTCAGTTTCTCTCGAATGTTTGGATCTTTAATTTCATTATGAAGATCTTCAAAGTTCTCAACAGAAGTTAAGTTACAGAAAACCCTGAAGTCTGTATATGGTGGAATTCCATGGTCACGCCCCCTTTGGATGTTGGTAGCAGCTAAATCCAAAGCCACAGAATGTGCCATAGAAAATAGCTTCTCCGTCAGTTCCAGATTGAGAAGCTGAGAAGGCACCCGTAATTTTCCAGCAACACCAAAGAGCCCACGGAGGAGTGGATCAATGCCACCCTCCTGAATTATCCTGAAGGGTGAGAAGAAGGCCTTGTGGAGAGGAAGATGACCTTCAGGGATTTCACCAAAGGTGGCATTCAAGCGATAAAGAATGGGATTGATCAACGTGTGGCCAAATCTGAATGCTGCAGTAGCAAATGAATTAATAATTCCTGAATTCACGTTGGGGTTGTACCCCTTATAATTACCTAGCATTTTCATTCCATGATCCCCAAGAATCTTCGGCAGCCAGTGACTGTATGTGATATGTTGCATCTGTGCACCAACAATTTTCCTGGCTTCATTATAAATTGTATCTCTATCCCAGTGTGGGTTCAGTGTAAACAATTCTGTGGCTATCCGATTGTGTTCTCGGAACCACAAAGTATGCATGGCTGTCAGAGCAAGCTGCTCATTGGTTCTGTGGTCCCCAGCAAGGAAGCATGGGATCTGACTTTCATTTTCATCTCGTGTACATTCAGTTGGTGGGCCTGTGGAAAATGGCAGTAGGTACTTTGCAGAAGAGGGGATAAGGAGTCCTTTCTTAAGCAGACCACTGTGATCTGTATGATCCCTAAGCTCTTCTGATTCCCGATCAGAACTTCCATAAACATTAGAAGCATCAATGTAGGATGTTAATTGGTTAATTTGTTCTCTTGCATAGACTGAGCTCATCATCAGAGAAGTCATACCACTGCCACAAACAGGGCTGGAACGGACAAAGAACATACATTGTGAATTTGATATTCGAGCATCATTCTGGGGGACAAGTATAGGGAAACAAGGAGGATCATTAGTACACACAGAACTACATGACTGACCATCAGAAAAACGAGACATACTCAATGCAGGCACTGTTTGGTCTAAGTCATGGTCTAAAAACTGACCCCATTGCATCAACATGTGAGTATATCGATCATCAGGGGTAATGGTTGCTGTCCCAACCATTTTTGTGGAGACAATTCTGGGTAGTGGCAGTGGATACTTATTGGAAAAAGAGTTTAAGTTGACACCCCGGGGCAAATTGAAGCCATTTTCATATACAGGTTTTAGTATACGTTCAAAAGCAGTCATAGAAGCCCCCCACATTGGGTTCTGTAAGTTGTTACATGTGCCATCATGGGTTCTGTACTTTTGATGGAAACAGATATCAGAGCAATTTGGAGAGCGTCTGTGGGCTGTACATCCAGAGAGGTTGGCAATGAGGCCGAGGTAGTGTGGAGACACCAAGTCATTGTAACGAAATTCTGAAATATAGAACAGTTGAAAAATATTAAAGTAGCTCAAAATCCTACTTGAAAGAAAATTTATCAAATGTTGAAAATATACAACATAGAAATACTGGGAATGCAAAGTCCAATGTGCATTGACTGAGAATTCTTTACAGAGCCAACCTAAGATGACTGTAATTATTTTTAAATGAGCAAAGAAAATAAAAACCTAAGCAAAGAATAAACATATATATGTATATATGTGTGTATGTGTGTGTATGTGTGTAATATATGTGTATTTGAAAAGGACCAGGCTTATACTCTGCCCCTTATTAAAGAATGCCTTTAATAATAGTCATGTGTTTACTAACAGATAGCCTTACTTTTTTTATTTTTTTTGGGGGGGGGGGGGCCTAGGCAATAGGGTTAAGTGACTTGCCAAAGTTCACAATGCTAGGTAATTATTAAGTGTCTGAGACTGGATTTGAACTCAGGTCCTCCTGACTCCAGGGCCAGTGCTCTATCCACTGTACCACCTAGCTGCCCCTTCCTGACTTCTTTGAAAAAATTTCAGTGAAAGTTCTAAGAGTAAAATCAAAGGGTATTTCAGAATTTCACAAGGGCAACAAAATAATACAAAGTAATTTAAACAACCAAATAATACAGGATATAAATTAAAATGATATACATTCAAAAATCATAAGTCAATTCATGCAGTAAAACAAAACCCCTTATGTTCAAAAATTTGTAGATGTCAAAATAGAATTGTCAAGTATTAAAGTAATGAAAATGTGATATGAATAGAACTCATCTATATGGTGCTGGATATATGTGTGTGTGTGAATAGCCCATTTATTAATGAACAGAGAAATAGAATTCATCATATCTTCAATATTTTATTCATGAGCCATTTTTAAAGAGGTTTTTCCTGATTACCACAAGTGTTTGATTTCTTCTGAAATAGCTTCATTTATTTTGCATGTAGTCTACATCTTCATATCTAAGTATCTTCTGACCTTAAGGTTAAAAGTCATTTTTTGTTTCTGAAACTCTGGTACTTAGTACCTAACACCTACTAAGAACTTCAGAAAATCTGTTTGTTTTGCTTGATTAATTGATTAACCTTCATAGAAATGATAAAAATACAATTTGAATACATTTATATATTTACATTTATATACATGCCTGCATACATAATATCATTTTAATAACTTCAAGGAAACTGGCAAAATAATAGAAAACTCTAGGTAGGTAGCTAGGTGGTGCAGTGGATAGAGTGGCAGGCCTGGGTCAGGAAAGATTCATTTTCTCATGGGATATGGGAAAGTCATTAAACTATTTTGCCTCCATATCCTCATCTGCAAAATACATTGAAGACGAAAACTGACCAACTTCTCCAGTATCTTTGGAAAGAAAATCCGAAAGGGTATCACAAAATATCAGGCATGACTGAAAAATGACTGAGCAAACATCTGGGCCTATAAAACATCAAGCATAAACAAAAAGTTATGGGATATAGTTAAAATAGAAGACATTCCTGTGAAATAAAAATTCAACTCATTGATAAGCTCAAAGTTAACAAACTGACATATAACAGAAATCTTAGTTTTTTAAAATATATTGTTTGTCCTTAGTTTTTGAAGAGGACCAATGATATCACTTGTAATATCACACATAAATAAGACTTAAGAGAAACAGTGATGCACAAAATTGTCTGCCTCCCTCCCTCCCTCTCTCTTTCAGTCAGTGAAGTCCAGTGGCAGGACAGGAGTCAAGATGACTGTCAACGTCTGACCCAGCTCTGGGTACTCCCCAGAAGCTGCTTCAGGTCCTTCATGACTATTGGAATAAATTTTTCTCACCTGCCCAAACCTGCTTGGAGTAGACCTTTCCCTGACTTGTCCATTGGTGTAAGGATGGTCAGTTATACCCTCAACTTGATTAGCCATTCTGCCAAGTTGGCTATACAAGAGGGTGGTCTATGAGAATGGGATAATATATATAGCTTCTTGGAGCCCCAGGTGACAATTGAGATAAAGGGAGTGCTCAGGGGGACTAGAACCTCTTGGCTGAGGATTGTCAAGTTCTCTTCCACCTTTGGTGTCCACTTCTCACCTCAACTTTCACCTGTGACTCCAATAAATTCATGTATCATCAAATGAGTGTTTGCTGTAGTGAAGGAAAGCCTACCTTCTTATCCTCATTTACATATACACATATGCAAACAGATATTTCTCTATATGGATATATATTTACATATATATATATTCTCATTTCTACATAAATATACATATATTACAATATGTGTATATTATGGAAATGGGGGAAAATTATACCAGATAAGAAGGTAAGAATTTCTACCACGAACAAGTATATATGCAGACACGTATGTATATACACACACATAGATGCAGACATATTTTTTGTACCAATATATTTGCATATTGTTGAAATCCTTCGGTGCACTCAACATGCTAGGATCTTTCACTTAATCTCTTGTCATTGACTGCCTCTCATTTCGACTCTATCACTAACTCAACTTTTCCCATCATTCAACTCTGATGATTTCCTTTATGCCACTACTCTTAAGCAAGGTGACACAGGTGATCTGCACAGCCCTCTCCTGTCCTTCATGCACATCTTCATTTGGGTGACTTCATGCTGGTAAGCCAAAGTTTCTAATCTTTTCGGAAGTATCCGATGGCTCACCAAGTTCATTGAATCAAAGAAAGAATGCAGACACTATTAAGAAGGATTTCTGTTTTATCCTTTAAGAATACTAACTTGATAGTTGCAAAGATTGCTGAGAAAAGGAAAAGACTTAGATGTGGAAACTTTGTAACAGGCTGAAAAAGGCCAGAGATGACTATGAGTACATAAATAGAAAGGTTCAACAATGTTGTCATGGGAAGTTGTTGAGATATGACAATTGATAGGATATGAGGGTGGGGAGGGCGAAAAGGAAGATTTAAGGATGATTCATTTGAGTATCTAGATGACCAGAAAGATAGTAATACACTGCACAGAAATTGGAAATTTTGTAGAATGAGTGTTTTGAAGAGGATACATATAGGTTTCCAAAAGAAAAGGAAAAATAAAATAATTATATTTAGTCAGCTGACATGTATTCAAGGCTATATTATGCATCAGGACCAGGGCTAAATATTGGGGGATACAAAAATAAGACAAAATTTTCTATCCTTAAAGCATATACATTCTCCAGGGAAGATATATGTAAATATTAATGAGTACATAATATAGAGAAAGTTGATAGAATGATGCAGAGGAAAAGTCAATAGAAGATGGGGTGAATGAGGAAGTGCTCTGGCAGAAGATGAGTTTTGAAAGAAGCTAAGGAACATAAGAGACAGGGGTAAAAAAAACAAAGGAACACAGTCTAGTAATGACAGCCCCATACAAGTGGCATATTTTGATGAAAGCAAAAACAGTTTATGAAATGTCAGACAGTCAATAAACATTTATCAAGTATCATATTATGGGTTATGCACTATGGCAAGCACCAGAAATACAAAGCAAGTCAAAGAACAGTCTATGTGTAGAGTCAAGGTTAAGAATCAACTGAGGAAAACTAAAGATTTTTGCTTTGTTCCCACAAGGAGATAAGGCATATGAAGACAAGGGACAAATTGAAACCTCATAGTCATTATGCTTTGTTAATTATATTCATAATATATGCCAAAACCTCAATTCATATTTCCTTCTAAAACTAACCTTTGAGGTTTTTTATTCACACTGATTACCAACTATAAAGCACTTAAATTTTTATATTTTTATTTAATATTTAAATTTATATTTTGTATTTAATTTAAGTTGGTCATAAAACAGAATTCTATAATCAAATCCCTAAATTATTTTCATGACAATTATCTCATATTTTAAAATTATGCTTTTCCAGGCTTCAGATGCATGTATCCATCCTAGACATTTTGAGAAATCTTGCCCTCCACTCTGATGCCATTGTGAATACTCATTCCTTCTGAGTCCCAAAATTGTTATATTCCATTTCTAAATCTTTATTTTTCTCTACAATCAAGCTTCTTCAAGTCTTTAAAGAGTTCGTAATTCAAAAACAGATTTGTATCCTACAAAAGAATACTAAAACCCCTCCATTTTGTGGCAGATTGTTTTGACTTACCATAGTCATCATTTATTGGCTGACTTTATGGTGAAGAGCTTAACTCAGGACAAAGCAAAAGTCTTGAGTTATCCTAAGTTAAACTTAAGACAACCTATACAGTATTTATCATCATAACTGCCTGTATCCAATATTTTTCCAACTGGATGCAATCTTCTGGCATAGTCTTCAAGAATTAGGGTCATCTGCATGTCAGGATAAGGTCTTACAGTGGAGGTCATTGTAAGCACCATTCATTAAAACTATTCCAACTTAACTTAATAAATTTTAGGGATTCAATAATTCAAAACCAGATCAGTTACTTTTACTGTTGAGGAGATAATGCATTGCTTTTGGTTTGGTTAGATTTTATTTTATTTTAAATACACACACTGGAAGACATGAAAAAGATGTTTTGGCCTACCTCCCAGTTTATTTCCCCAAGGAAGTTACTCAAGAAGGTAAGGGAAAGAGGTCATGGTAGAATACCGTTATAGTAATATCAAAATCAGTGTGCTATTGATAATAACAAGAAGTCACCTTCGCAAACACTTCATTTTCTTTCAAAGGAAAAAAGGTAAAATGCCTGAGAAATTTCAGTGACATCTTCCCATAGCATTTACTAAGTAGATTTCTGATGTTTTACAAAAGGAATTGCTGGGGAAAAAAAACCATAAAGTAACAGGGAATGTACATGTCTTGATGATGGAGATGCCTGAAGACTCAGCAAGCGATTTGTATAATTACAATAGTGAACAAGGGAAATAACAGTTTAAGAATAAAGTACTTCTTACTAGGAAGGGAGCAATCTCTTATTGATCTTAGGGGTAGAGGATGTACATAGCATATGGCTCACTCAGATTTAGCCAGGACCTAGTTAATATTAGCAACAACAGAAACCATCTTCCTTTGATTAGAGACTATATCATTTCATCCCTTTTAACTTTATAAAACCTGCACTTCACTGGTTGATTTAAAAAAATATTCCAAAAATGCTGATATTTTAAAATGGGAAAATTCATTGATATTTTATAATACATTTCGAAGTGAACACTTATAAATCCTAACCTTGGTCCTCTAAATCAACAGTGAGGCCTTGCTTCACGTTCTCTTGGATCAACTGAAGTGTTTGTTCAAAAATTTCCCCTGCTCTTGCAGTCTCAACGGTGAAGGGGTCCCGTGGATAGCGGAATTGAGCCAGCAGGTCACTAGGAGTTCGAGGTCTTCTGCAAATGACAAAAACATTGCTATTTATGAATTAAATTAAATTGCAGAAAACCTCTGAATGATACTTCAGGAATTCAAACAAAAATATATCAATACTAATTAAGTCAAGAGTTTACTTAAATAACATATTTTCTTTGGTATTTTAAAGTCAATGGATTGACTTGAGTAAACATTTATAAGGAATGGACTTAGTCTAGTGAGTACTCTCCTAGGATATCCAATGTATTATGAAAATATAAAGTAATAGATATCATCTCTAATAATGGGACAATCCATATTTCTTCCCCTTAGTTAATACTATTTATACAATTTATACAGGGGTATTGAATGTAACTTCAGAAAGACAATCTTTTGGAAGAGGCATTTAAAATAGTCATTGAATATTTATTCTCATTAATATCATATTTGTCATCTATTAAATATATACTTGAAAATTTGATGAAAGTTACTGGAATGAAAGGTTTGGAAGATTTTTTATTACATAAGACTTCACTGAAATTCCATTCAACTCTGCAAGCCTATTTGCAAATCTTACTGAGGAAATGCAAAACCCATTCACCCTTGACTAGATGGTTTAATGAATTCATGTAAGTGATTTATATTTATATGTTACATACATGCATTTACATACGTATATATTTAGATATATTTTTGTACATATTGATTATAGTATCCATATATGGAATGTATTAAGAACTTGTTCCTTAGTCCTGTATTATTCAATCCATCAGTAAACATCTATGTTTATTGTACCAAGGATAAAAAATGTTTAAGTACCAGTGATGCAAAAAGACATGTCAGACCATCCTTGCCCTCATTTACAATCTAATGAAGGAGACAACATGCAAATAAATGTATACAAAGCAAGCTATATACAAGATAAATTGTAAGTAATTAAATCAGGAAACCACTGTAATTAAGAGGTTGGATTTAAGGAAGCTAACAAGTTCAAAAATTGGAATGGAAGAGAAAGATGTTCTAGACACAGGAAAGAGTCAGAGAGAGTACCTGAACTCGAAAGATGGAGTATCTTGTTTGTGGAACAAACAGTAGATCAGTATCACTGGCACAAGAAGTATGGTTAGGGAGTAGCATTTTTTCTTTTTTTATATTTATTTAGTCTTATTTTGTACAATTTTTATACATTAATACAATATTCTTGTTTAAGAGTAAAAAAAAAAAATACCCCCCTCTCCCCCCCCCCAAAAAAATAGACTCGCTTGAGCGATAAGTAAAGGGGAAAGAAAAAATTAAAATTAAAATTAAAAAAATAATAGTAATAATTGTAGGTATGGCCAGGTGGAGCAGTGGACAGAGCACCAGTCCTGGAGCCAGGAGCACCTGAGCCCATATCCGGCACCGTACACCCAACAATCACCCAGTTCTGTGACATGCAAGGCACCCCAACCCCGCTGCCCTGCAAAAACCAAAAAAAAGAAAAAAAGACCCAAAATAAAATAAAATAGTAATAATAGTAGGGGTGACTGGGTGGCAGACAGAGCACTGGCCCTTGAGCCTCAGACACCCAACAATCACCCTACTATGTGGCCCCAGGCAGGCCACTCAGCCCCATTTTCTGCACCCCCCCCAAAATAATAATAACAAAAAATGTTCTTCAGTCTGTGTTCCAACACCATCAATTCTGTCATGGGTGGATCACATTCTTTATGATAAGTTCAACACAAAAGTTACTTAAATATTTTTCCACCATTGCCATTGCTGATCGCAACACCCCCCTTTCATATTTCTCTACTACCATGTACTATATTTTCTCTCTCATTTCACTCTGATTCTGCTATAGGGTAGCTGAGTGGCTCATCAGACAGATCTCTGGCCCTGAGGCCAAGAGGCCCTGAGCCCCCTTACCACCCCTCAGGCCCAGCATCTACCTGGCCCTATGGTCCCAGACAGGTCATCCAATCCCAGCCCCTTGCAGGAAGTAAGAGAAAATGTGTTATATCTGACCACTCTCCCCCCATGGTCCATCCTCTCCTCCATCACTTACATTCCCCCCCTTTCCCCTGTCCCCCACTCTTCTTACTCCAAATGTCTATGCCCCATGAGTATATATGCTGTTTCCTCTCCTAGCCACCTTGGATGAGAGAAGATTCCCTCATTCCCCCTTGCCTTACCCCTTCCATATCATTGCAATATCTCATTGTAATAAAGAAAAATCTTATTATATGAATTATCTTGGCTTATTCCCCCCCTCTCCTTCTTTCTCCCATTCCATTTCCCTTTTATCTATTGACTCCATTTTTTACACCACAATATATCTTCAAATGCAGTTTTCTCCTGTGCTTCAACTATAAAAGCTCCTTCTACCTGCTCTGTTAATTGGATATTATCATTATCATTTTTCTATACAGGAATACATGGAGTTCATCATCATTAAGTTCCTCATATGTCCCCCCTCTCCTCCAATCTCCATGCTTCACCTGAGTCCTGTATCTGAAGATCAAACCTTCTGTTCAGCTCTGGCCATTTCAACAGGAACATTTGAAATTCCCCTGGTTCACTGAAAGTCCATCTTTTTCCCTGGAAGAGGACTTTTAGTTTTGCTGGGTAGTTGATTCTCGGTTGCATTCTAAGCTCTTTTGCCTTCTGGTATATTATATTACAAGCCCTACAAGCTTTTAATGTAGTTGTTGCTAAGTCCTGTGAGATCCTGATTGCAGCTCCATGGTATTTGAATTGTGTCCTTCTGGATGCTTGTAAAATTTTTCTTTGACTTGGGAGTTCTGGAACTTGACTATAATATTCCTGGGGGTTGGTTTTTTGGGATCTCTTTCTTGGGGAGATCGGTGGATTCTCTCCATATCTATTTTGCCCTCTGCTTCTAGGATATCAGGGAAATTTTCCTGTAGTAATTCTTTGAAAATGATGTCAAGGCTCTTTTCCTGATCATGACTTTCAGGTATTCCAATAATTTTTAGATTATCTTTCCTAAATATGTTTTCCATATCAGTTGGTTTTTTTCAATGAGATGTTTCACATTTTCTTCTAAGTTTTCATTCTTTAGGTTTTGAAGTATTGAGTCCCGATTTCTCATAAATTCATCAATCTCCCTGAGTTCTATTCTTTGTCTGAAGATTTGTTTTCCTCAGAGAGCTTTCTTATCTCTTTTTCCATCTGGCCAATTCTGCTTTTTAAAGCATTCTTCTCCTCAATAACGTTTTGAACTGTATTGTCCATTTGACCTAAGCTGGTTTTTAGCATGCTATTTTCTTCAGCATTTTTTTGGATTTCCTTGACTAAGCTGCTGACTTCATTTTCATGTTTTTTCCTGCATCTCTCTCATTTCTTTTCCCAGTTTTTCTGCTATCTCCCTCATTTGATTTTCATAGTTTTTTTTGAGCTCTGTCATAGCCTGAGCCCAATTTCTGTTTTTCTTGGAGTCTTTAGATGCAAGAGCATGTGCTTCCTCATCTTCAGACAGAGTGTTTTGATCCTTCTTGGGCTTATATGAGAAATATTTCTCAATGCTGTTCCTCTTCTCTGCTTGCTCATTTTCCCAGACTAATCCTGTTTTTGTGGTGCTTCCTGAGCTTTTGGGACACTCCCACAAGGGTCTCAGTGTGTGAGGCTCTCTCCTCCCTCCTGGTCTGTGAATGACCATAAGCACCCCCCCCTCTGCCACGGGGCTGAGGTGGTGTGGGCCCTGGTGTTCTATGGGGGGCCTAGACTCCAATCAGGATCTGAATGTGGTCAGAACCCCAGCCTCCTGTTCCAGGGGCAGAGGACAGAGCTCAGCAATCTCGCTCCTGCTTACTGGCTCCCCCTTCTTCTGTTTTGTGCATCTGGGCTGCCGCAAGACCACATTGCTCTCTGTATGCCCTGAGGGCTGGGCTTCATGTGCTCACTCTGGCAGAGGTCCCCCACTGTTCCCCCAATTTGTGCCCGGTGCTCCCCAGGGTGTAGCTAAGGAAATTCCCCCGCTGCTGTGAGCCACAGCTGCCTCCGGGAGGCTGAAGTTCTTTTGCTCTGGCAGGTCACCCCTCTGGTGGGCTGCCCTCCAAGCTCAGGGAGCAGAGCCTTTCTGCTCTTTTCCAGTTTACCTTGAGTAGGAGAACTGCCTCACTGGGTCCCTCTGTGGGTTCTGTCTCTCAAAAAGTTAGAGTCCTTAGTTTATAAGTTTTATGAGAGAGCGCCTAAGCGACATTCCTCTCTTGTCACCATCTTGGCTCTGCCTGGGGAGTAGCATTTAAGAAAGCTGGAAAGGTAGGTTTTTGACAACTAAGATAAAGAAATATATGACATGCCTATAAAATGTGAGGATGTGACAAAGTCGGAGAAAATAATTATACTGATAAAAAGAACTGGGATGCAAACAAATCCTGACAGGGCAGAATCATGGATCAAGTGTAAGGATACTGACAAATCGGAGCCCAAAGTAAGGACTATTACCAAGATATGTATGTTTGTCTACTTATATAAACTCAAGCATATATACATATATCTCATTAAAACACAGGTAAATAATGCAGTTTTATTTTGAATTAATACAAAGTAATGTATAATAATAAAGGAAGTGATGTAATTATAATAGAAAATTCCAAGATGAGGAAAATTAAGATTTAGAGTTAGGGGTAATAGGAAGAATGCTTCAGAAGAGTAGATTTCAGCTCAATGTAAGGTAAAACTTCCCTGAACTTATATTTTATTTTATTTTTTAGGGTTTTTTTGGTAAGACAATGGGGTTAAATAGCTTGCCCAAGGTCATACAGCTAGGTAATTATGAAATATCTGAGGCTGGATTTGAACTCAGGTACTCATGACTCCAGGTCCAGTGCTCTATCCACTGTACCATCTAGCTGCCCCAGAACTTATATTTATTAACAGAGCAAGAGAATTTGTTCATAAGGCAATGAGTTAGTTCTTCAGCAGAAGTGAGAATCTTGGAATTGAAATAGCCAGTAGAGAAATTCCAAATCAATACACTCTACAATGTCCTCAACACATGATCATCCATACTCCTAATCAGATAGAATTGGTTAACTCCCAAGCCAGATCATTAAGTTTGGGATAAATAACTATCATGGAATTTTCCTTTACATCTTTGCAATTTTTATCTTTCTTATACAGGGAAAATGTGATCATGTTTCTACATGACAACCCCTCAAATATTTGTGGAAAATTATTTTGGCTCTTTATACCCAAGACTTTTTTCCTCTGCATTTAATATTTCCTTAAAATGATCCTCATGTAGTATGATTCTGAGGCCCCTCACTATCATATTCATAATCCTTCCAATGCTCTCCAGCTTGTCAATGTCCTTCCATTTGACCCATCATTCTGACCTATCAAAAATCATTTGGATCATCATTCTTTTAATCAGCATATTTATCCCATCCAACTCTATGTCATATTTATAATCCAAAAGCATGCCACATATTATTTTATCTAAGTTGTTAATAAAAATGCTTAAAACAGCAAGTACAGGATAAAAGTACAAGATCAAAGACTGAACCCCAGCAAATTTCATTTGACAGCTTCCTCTAAGTTGAAATAAACCCATTAATTAAAATCTTATTGGAATATTTCTCACTGTATCTGAATGAAGTTTAGGGTAGCTAGATGGTATAGTGAATAGAGTGCTTGGCCTAGAATAAGGAAAAATCATTTCTGTGAGTTCATATCTAGTCTTAGTAACCCTGAACAAGTCACTTAACCCTGTTTGCCTCAATTTCTTAATCTGTAAAATGAGCTGGAGAAAGAAATGGCAAACTATTCCAGTACCTCTTCCAAGAAAACCCCAAATAAGTTTTCTAAAGAGTTAGCTATAACTTGAACAATGAACGACAATAAAAATTTGTTCTTAGTGAGACATTGGTTGGTTTAGATGACTTCTGAGGTGTCTTCCAGTTTTGAAACTTTGTGATTCTCTTTTGTTCCAAATATTGTGCAGAATGTCAAGGACATACCTTCAAGGAGAGCATAATATAGCTGGCAGATAAGGCACATGCGTGCACACACATACACACACACACACACACACACACACACACACACACACACACACACAGGCATTATAGAACAGTGATACATTACTGAAAGAGAAAAAACCTGAAGAAAGTTACAAATGAAATGCTAAGTTCCATGGATGATATTATTTAAAATTTAGGTGATTAGAGGTGGTTAAAAAAGAAACCTGTTTCAAAAGACAACTGATTTAGAAATTAATGCAAAATATAACATTTTGATATTTCCAAATAGAAATGTGGAAGTTCATTCTAAACAAGAAAACATACATTTGTTTTTTGGGAGTAGGCACCATCACAAACTCACCATAGAGATTGACAGAAGCTACTTTCTTTTTTACACCTGCTTCTTAATGCCAAAAATACTCTGTGCTTTCTAAGTTATATTAAAAAGGATATTTAGACTCTTTTTAAAAAGGGACCATTAAAAAACAGTATTATTGATTCAAATTGAAATAAGTTTCTCTTTTCATGGATTTATCTTTGTATCATGTTTCATAATAAAGGAATTAAAGAAAATGTTTGATTGGGAGATGATAGCTTGAGCAAAACACTCAGAATCTATTCTGTAATACTAATCTTATTGATCGCAGATTATTTCTATTACAGTGCTTTTTTTCTCCTTTATTCATAAAATATGACTCTAAAATCCCTTATTTATTCTAAAATAATGGAAAAATGGATATGGGAAGGAGAAAATTGTTGGTTTCAACAGATAATCTTTTATACTTTAATATTATCAATTTAGCAATAGTAAATTTCTTTGTTTACTAACCTCCAAATAATTATTTTGACATAAGTTTAGTTAATGGTCTCAAACATCACAAAATATATTGCATGAGTTTCTATCACTCTTTGTACCTTTACAGAGATGGTTCTGATTCATAGAAATTTGGGGGGAATAATCATTGGCTAGCAATTCAGGGAGCATCTTAACTTTTCTTTCAATAGCTGAACTAACAATGACTGCTTTTCCCAGACAATGGCCTGGCTTGCCAAGCTTAAAGAAAACATATTTTGACAATCTCATAACAGTGTCCCTGCTTGTGATTTATGAAGCTTGCAATAGCTAAACAGAACTGAAATGAAAACAATTTTCATAAGGAAAATAAAATAAATCCTTACTGTGAAAATAGATTTCTTCTTGTGGAGTTAATTGCACTGTCAACCCTCTGGATGGCATCAAGAATGGATGATTCAACAAAGTTATCACCAGCTTGTCTACCCTGTATTGCTGTAACAACAATCCCATGATTTAAAAAAACAAAATTTAAGGTTAGGAATTACATGTTATAAGTGGCATTTAACACTTTTTATATTTTAGAAGGGACAACATCTAACAAAATAAAAAAAAACAACAGTATAAAGCCTCCTGGAGATATTTCCTATTATATAGAAAGAGCAATTCCTCAACAAAGCTCCCAATATAAACTCTTTTTAATTCAAAGAATTAAAGTACTCCAAAAACAAGTAAAAGTATATATACATATATACATATATATGGTTATTTTATTTAATAATAATGGTTAAGGTAACCCAGACATATAAGGATAAAGGATTACTGTGCTATTGGTATCTGTCTCATCAAAGCACCTGACATGAAATCTATTCATATGGAGAGAAGGAAGCTTGCTTCTGGGAGAATAGTACTGATATATAAAGGAAGTGACTTTGGGGCAAGGTGGAAAAAGTGTAGACATAGGCTACTGATGGCTAAACTTTAGTTAGGAGGAATCTTTTCTAATTGGATTGATAGTCAATAAGTCAGTATTTAATAAGGTTTCTCAGTATTGTCACCTCCTTTTTGTGGTAAGAGGAAAGACCTCTTGGGCTTTTACCCTCAGAAGCTGTATGGATGCCAAGAAATAGGCTTTAAATCTTAATTTTCCCCCTTACCTATGGATGAAGGAATTAGAGTCTCTGACCTTAGGAATTTTGAATGGTCTAGAGAGTGAGTTAAAAAAAAAACTCTGAAAGTTAGTATCTAGACTAGGTCTTTGTAACCAAAATAAAATTGCTAGGGTGACTCAGAAATTTATTTTTCAAGTGAAGAAAATTCTACATATTTTATCCCAGCAGTAAGTTCCAAAAATAGAAGAGGACTGTGCCTTTCATTTCTGGCACTTCAACTCTAGAGACTACTAGAATATAGATACAGACCTCAGAATATGAGAGTGCTTAGATTCAAAGAACTTGTGGATAGAACTCAAAATATAAAATCCAGATTCAAATTTTAGACTTGCTATCTTTTAGTTATATGATAGGCAAATCACACTGCTCTCTCTAGCTTTGGTTTCCCTATCTATGAAATGTGGGATTTGGATTAGATCAGAGACGAGCAAACTGGAGCTAAGAAGGATTTTTACATTTTTAAATACAATAAAATTTTATTTAAAAATGTTTTAAAAACATACAATAAAACTTTTAAAATGCAGAAAATATTCTTAGCTCCAGGGACTATGGGATTGATATTTGGGCCATAATTTGCTAACCCTTAGAGGACATGATCTCTAAGGTCTGACCAACTCTGATTTACTCATCCAATATTGGGTCCAAGAAGCCTGAATCATACTACACATTGTAAGCTCCTTGAGGAGAGAGACTCTTCATTTATATTTGTATAACCAGTTCTTAGCACCATGCCTAGTACTGAATAAATAATAATAAAAATTAAAAAGCAGGTACTTATTAAATACTTCATGACTGCCAGCCATCACAGATGATTTGAAAACAAGAGTTGGTATAAAGAATATAATCAGGGATACAAATAAGGACAGAGAGAAAAAAAGGACATGGGTCAGATTATACTGAGAATGAGACATCTGATAGACTTCCATGAGAAGGCTTCCCAGTCCCTCAAGCAAAATATCTATGGAGAAGGTATATTAAAATATGGATAAGAATTATTCAAGGAGTAAAGTACAGAGGAACAGTGGTTTATATCATTGAAAGATATAGTTATCAAACTCCATAAGTTCATCAAAAAAGTCAGAAACATGAAATTCTTTTCTCTTATGTCAACATCTACATATAGTATTAGGAAAGTTGTCAAAGATTATAGTGAAAACATTCAATTTTGATCCATGCATATCATGAATGCAAATGTAAAGACTATATCAGATTGCCTTCTGTTGGGGGGAAGGGGGAGGGAAGGCAGGGAGGGAGAAAAAATTGTAAAACTCAGAACCTTGTAAAAAATGACTGGTAGTAACTACCACTGTATGTAAGTAGAAAACAAATAAAATATCTGTATAATGAAAAAAATATTATAGTGAAAAAAGAACTAATTCCCATAGAAATTTAGTGATGCAAATAACATTTACTGATACAATAAAGATTGATAGAGGACTTGAGTCCTCAAATTAGATTTTGGTTTTAAAAAAAAACTCATATATTTTTTTTTATTTACAATGAATTTCAAAAACAATGAAGTAGTCAAAAACTGACAAGATACTTGAGGACAGACACCATATTTTTTCTATAATTGAAATCCCTCATAAGACATAGCATAGTAGCCTGCGAAGTGTATGTATTTCATTTCAGTTTGATTAATTGATTGTCAATTATAAATTGAAAGAACTATTACCTCCTCTGTACTCCTTCCCCTGAGGCCTTCTCTCCTTCTCTTTGGAGACAGTTGGGCCTAGACAGTGAATAACTCCTCCTAGATCTTTCATAAAGGAGAGCATTCCTTACCCAATTACACTCCTATGAACTTCATCATGCCCTCACTCCACCTTTTCAGGGTTCTTTTGACAAATTTTCTTTCCCCACTAGATTGTGACCTCTTTGAGAAAAGACATTGTCTTTTATCTAACTTTTTATACCCAATGTTTACCTCAATGACTGGAACATCCTTAGACACTTTAATAAATATTTATTGACTGATTAGATGATTAGACAAAAGTAAAGTTAAAATTTTCAATTCAGTTCTCTGGAGATTATTCAGAGTATCTATGACACATCAATATAGGTACTCTCTCTAATAGTGAAAAGCTAAATTCATCTATCCTTGAAGATAAAGGTTAAAAAGGTACTCATGAAAAAAGTAAAAATCTAACTAAAATGATCATGCAAAGTATCAGATAAAAAAAGAAGAATAAAGAATTATTTTCAAAAAATGAAGTCAGCTATTTTTGTGTACTTTTTACAACTCTGACAACCTGTATGTTCTCTCTCATCTTATTTTTATAATACCTCAGAGTAAAATCCTTTATATCCCCACTATAAAGATGAAGAAATTGAGGTTCAAAAAGATGAACTAATTCAGACATGCTCACCCAGTTACTAAGTAAAAGAATAAAAACTCCAAATCATGCTTTTTTGACTCCACATACAATGCTCTTTCTAGTACCTACCTTTCACATAATTCGAAATGTCAATAGTTTGAGGTGATGATTGATATTTAAAAAAAGTACATCAGGAAAAATGTAGCTCTGTCACAGCATTCAGGTAGGTTCTGATTAATGTGAATAATGAATCCCCTGAAGTGAACACATTATTCAATTTTGTACTACAATTTCCATTGGTTGGGAGGCAACTATCATATTTTACAAAAGTATAACTTCAAATCGTGTGATTCCAAATACAAATTACCACTTATGGGGATTAAATATCTACTCTAATCTGGACCTAGCCATATTTATAAACAGAAGTGAATACATTTTTAAAAACTGATCTTAGTATTAAAGGTCATCAGAGGATATAGAAGATTTTAGAAACTTGCAGTATTAAATAACAGGAGAATAGTATTCCTTCCCATTATCACTGGGAATTTAAAAAATAAAAACAACAAGATAATGAATAGGAAACTAAGCAAAATCAACCCTCTAGGACATTATAGAAAATCTAAAGATTTATGAAAGGCAGGTTAATGCACACTTCACCATTAAGCAGTATAGGAAAAGATGTGCCACAACTGGACAAAACACACATATTTTTATTTATACTTATGGACTGAAATTTATATATTTAAATTCTATTACTTTATCTTATAAAATGACAAATAAAATAAAATAAGATAAGGTGTATAAAAACAATAAAGAAGTTTTGTAGAGAAAAAAGAGGAAAAAATATTTTGCTCGTTTGACTTGCCAACTAGATACTGGAGTAAGTTTAAAATATCTAGCACTAATATACTGTCAGTTCTCTTTGAACTTCAAAATAGATCTCAAAGAAGTGGGTAGTTAAATTGGATACTTCAAAAGGTAGTAAAGTCATATTTTGGTCCACTCAGTTAGTTAGTTAGTTGGGACTGATAATTCAATTTAAATTTTTTGCCTTAATTTCTGAGAATTGATCTTAAGAGAATCATTCATGCTGAATTATTTTATATAAATCCACAATCCCTCTCCTATATTCTTCTTTCGTAAAACATATGTGTTATATATATATATATATATATATATATATATATATATATATACTCTATTCGTCCAACAATATTAAGACTCTCCATATCATAAAGGAAGGGCATTGTGGTAAATAATTTGAATTAAGACAATTAGAGTTCAAGTTTCATAAACTAAAAAATCTCCATCAAAAGGCAAGGTGGGGTTATTAGCAAACACAAAGAATGTCCAAAACTCAATATTTCATTGCATAAGAAACTGATGGTCTCTACCTCACCTGCCCCAGTGAAATAATAAAAAAAATAGAATAACTGTCTGTTACTTAGCAAAATGTGGCGAGAAGGAAAAATGAGGAATATAGTCCAAATCAATCCAAAATTGTTAATGGCACATGCAATTATAAGGCATGCATAAAACCACCCATTCTGATCCCAATCATGTGTTCACATCTTTTGGAGATAAGAAGCTTCTAAATACATGCAACTCAGTGCTAAAGGACCTGTGTTTTGAAATTAAAGATCATCCAATTATTGAACACAGAACAGAAAGAATTAAGACTCCCTCCTTGCTTCTCTTCTTCATTTCTTGGCCACAGGATACATATATACTTTTGTAGATGAACAATATCCTTGAGCCCTGAAATAATTGATTGTCTGTGACATATAAAAATCTTGGAAACCAAAGGGGCATCACAAGATGAAAGATTATTATCCTGATTTTTATTTTTTTAAAAAATGGGGGGGGGATGGAAGCAGAAAACAGAGATTCTCCAAACAATAGATCAGAGACCTTCATTTTAGTTCTTAAAAATTTCTAGCATGGTTCATTACAGTCAACATCTAGAAAGGAAAGTAAAGATTTTGAAGAACCAGCATTACTTAAACAAGAACAGATGTCTCAAAGGTAATCTTATGTTGTTGTTACAATGGTTGGTTAAAGTAGAAATGTCTCCAAATTTCTGCACTTTTTTTTTTTCTGAAGGACTGTAATTCCATTCTGTTCACAGAGTACAGCATCTTCAGTTTGGTAGATAATCTAATAACTCTTCTCTTTCACATTTTTCTTCAGATACTGCAAAACACTGAGCTAGCTCTAGCAATGTGTATATTAATTTAATCATCTTTTGTACAGCTCTGGAAAGTATTGTGCCAAGGTAAATGAACTTATTCCCAGCATTCAAAATTCTTAACTTGCTGTAATTGATAGTTCCATATACAGATCGGGTGGTCTTGACTAGTACAGAACCTCTGTTTTCTTGTTGTTAAGAGTTAGAACAAAATTAGCACAAAAAACAGAAAATTGATTCATAGTTTGTTGTATTTCAGCCTCAGACGTTGCATTGAGTGCATCGTCATGTATTACAAAATCCTTAAAGTATTAGATGAGGGGAATTTTATGGATATATTTGACCTAGATTTTAGCAAAGTTGTTGATAAAATATTTTAAATTTATCTTGAAGAAAAGATAATACTACAAATATTGATTTGAACATAAAATGGCCTAACTCAAAGAGTAGTTGTTGATTCAATATACATATGATAGAAGGTGTCCTAAGAAAAGCTCCTGAACTTATTTGACATTGCAATGTTTAATGTTTTTATTAATGATTTAAAGGATAAAATGGTGTATCAAATTCATATGGCGTAAAATTGGATGTTAGACTGAATGCAAAAAAAATCATCTTGATGAGCTAGAGAATTGGGTTATCTCTAGTGTTATATATGTGAGTTTTACTGAACTGCAAAGCCCAATATTATTAAATGACAGTATGATCATCAAAAAAAATGATAATGAGATCTTACAATGCATCAAAGAACGGGAATAGTTTCCAGGACGAGAAAGAGAATAGTTATATGATACAATTCTATCCTCAGAGCTCATCATGAATAGCATGTTTAGTTTAGAGCATCATAGTTATGAAAGACACTCATTAGTTGGAGGATGTCCTGAGGAAGGCAATTAGATGGTAAAGCTCCTCAAATTCACATCACAAGAGATCTAATTGATTGAAGGAAAATGATATATTTAGCCTGGAACAAAAAAGAAGATTCCAGGAGATAAAATTGATATCTTCAAGGACTTGTAGGGTCTATCATTTGGAGGAATGAATGGATTTGTTATGTTGGAATCTAGAAGAAAGGATCAGTTGAAGAAAGGGAAATTTTAAGTTTTGTGTCAGGAAACATTTCTTATTAATTAAACCTATTTCACAGTGGAATGGGTTTTATGAAAAGGTGAAGTGAAGGACCTTTCTTGACAGTCTGATTAGGAAGCTGGACAACTTTTCGTGTAAGCTATAAGCAAGTCTCTTTTGGCTGAATTAGTAGATTCCTGAGGTGCCTTCTAACTCTCAAATGTTGGGATTCTGTGACTGATGATCTCAGAGTCCCTTTCAACTCCAAATAAATAATCCTGGCATCTTTGTATCTTGCAAATTTAAGCACACTATTTTTAAAGATTTCTTTGGAAACTGGACAGTTCCTAAGGTTTGTTTTTATTTGACATGTAACCCAAAAGCATCATTCCCCCATGCTCATGAGAACAGCATAGAAGTAGATGGATACAAAATTGGCTTTATAATCATGAAGAAACAAGTACAGATCTAGTAAGTCACCAAACCCATTTTATTACAGTGTCTATCCTAAGAATTTTATTTACTTTTAAAAGTGAATAATTACTGAATACTCAAAAAGGACCTTGTTTTTAATATAACAAAAAATTACAAAAACTAAAATTCATTTTAACTAAAAACTAAACACTTAAAAATCAGACTTTAAAAAGGAGATGCAAATTCCCTTTTTTTTCTTCAAACAGTAGTGTGTGCTCAACCACTCTAAGTACACACTACAAGCACATCTAGAATTAAACATTTGACTGTCACAAGTATTTCTCTAAGACTATAAGTTAAAGAGGAGTTGTTGATATAAAATAACATGGTGTTTAGGTGAGGGAGATGGGAACTCCAGTTTTAAAAAATCACAGTTCTCAGCCCCTCTCCTGTCAAATGAGAGAACTATCGGGAATAGGGCAAAGTCTCGCCTATCTCACCATCAGGGCATTTGCTAGATTCAAGTATGATTTTTTAAAAACTCCTCTAGCACCACAATAACTATATATTATTGCATTCATGGCAAGATGAATAGATAATCATCCATTCTCCACCTTTATACCTTACTATAGCCTTGATGACCTGTTGATAATTAATAACCCTAATTAAATTATTGTCTTTATGTAAAGTTACTATACCAAAAAGAGATCATTCTTAGACTTTATCTAGTAGAAACTACCTAAACAACAAGCAACAATGATTCATTTCTTTGGCAGGAAATAGTTTGCTTTGTTTTGTAGTTTTCTCATAGAAGAAAATTGTCCAAATGTAGCTCAAAGTACACTATCAAATTTAAGTCTCTTTAAATGAGTGACATTGAAAAAGGCTGACATTTCTGATGACTGTGCTGTGGAACCAGAGGAACTCCTTGCATACAAATTGGCATTAATGACAGTTTTTGTTACATAATTTTGTTTGAACTTCAGTAAATCTTCCTTGCTCATCACTTTGCATCATTAAACATGTAAATCGAGTTCATTTGACTAGGAGGACACCACTAGTCTCTTTAGAGGGTAGATGAAGAATGGCTTTATCTGCCCTTTCCCCCTCCCCAGCATTCCAATCTTCAGATTGTGCTAATGAGTTTTATTCGTAAGATATTTCTACCAATGACCAATTCTAATTCATAATTCTGAACAAGGCAAATAGGATTATACTTACAATAGCTTAACAACTTGTTCTAGAGTTTCATCTTTAAAATGCATTGATTCATGTATGTTCCCTTAGGACAGAAGAGTGCTTACAGTTTACTACTTCTATGTGCATTTAAATGAAGACTATGTTTTATTTAATTAAGGGTTTGGATTTTTCAACAAAGTTTCATTATTAACACTGTTGCTAACACCTCACTAGGTGAAACTAAGTGTTACTTACCTGTTCTGCATAATGTAGGACTTCCCTAATTTGCAGTGACTAGAAGATCTATTGTGAATTAATAACTTTTGTAGATAAGCAGACTTATGCAATAAAATCAATGTTGCTCAACCACTAACTTCACTTGTTTAATGTGATTACATGAGTATAACTTATAATTGCTTGTGATATTTCACAGAATAATTACAAAAATATAGTATATCCTATTGTCTAGTAATATGCTAGAGCTATTTTATATTAAGTCCTTTAGATCAAGAAGTGAAAATTAAGTTTTTATTCAGATATTTCTATATGGCTAAAGAGTTGAGCCTTAGTTGGGTAATTATTTTTTCCCTTATAGATGCCCTTTTACATGGCATGGTAGGTCAATAAGTACTAAACTAGAAATCTAGAGAATTGTGTTCAACTCATTGCTCTGCGACCAACTTGTCATTTGATGTTGTTAAAGTCACTTGGCTACTCTTTCATTTCCCCTAGTCACTAAAATAAGAATGTTAAGTGAAAATATATTAAAGATCCTGTTTATCAGTAGTTAGAGCACTAGTTCTGTGGTCAGGAGGACCTGAGTTGAAATCAGTCTCTAACACTTGATACTTACTAAATATGTGACCATGGGCAAGCCACTTAACCCCACCCCCAAAAAAAGGAAAGATGTTGTCTAAAAGTCTATGTTACTACAGTCTTCAAAATAAGAGTGTTTAAAATAAGCACTAATTATCAGCAGCCATTTGAACATTCTGATAAAAAATTGAAAATGAAAATAATTTTGATATTCTCTTTTGTACCCATTAATTTGAAAATAAGTTAATCAATAAATATTTATTGAGTGGAAGACTATATACCAGAAACCATGGTAATTAATGGGGATACAAATACAATAAAAACATAATTTCTACTCTTAAAAAGCTTATAGATAATGGAAGATGAGTACATATAGAAGGGTATATATAGAATAAATATGAAAACAATAGATGCAAAGTGGTTTGAGAGGAAAGGAAGTAACAATAAGGAGCTAAGAACAGCCCTCACATAGAAGGTGGTAGCTCAGATATGTCTTGAAAAAAGAGAGGAATTCCATGAGACAGAGATGAAGAGGGAGTATATTCTAGACCTGAGGACACTTAAATCAAAGGCAGAGATATGAGACATGGAGTGCTCTTTTGTAAGGAACAGAAAGAAAGTTTAGATGGATTGCTGTGTACAGGAGGAAGAATAATATTGAATGAGGTTGACAATATAGGTTGCAACCAAGTTGTGAAGGGATTTAAAAAGCTAAATAGAATTTACAATTGATCCTAGAGGCAATAGGCTGCCACTGAAGTTTATTCAGTAAGTGATGTAATGTGTCCTTAAAGAAAATCATTTTAACAGCATAATAGATAATGGAATGAAATGGTAAGAGACTTGAGACAACGAGACTAATTAGAAGGTGATGACATTGATCTAAACAAAAGGTGATGAAAGTCTAAACTTTATGAGTAGAGACAAGGAGCCAGATGCAAAAATGAAAATTTTATGGAGAGAGAAACATTTGGTGATTGATTAGATTTTTGAGATAAACAAAAGTGAAGAATATAAAATGATGTCAAATACAAATGTGAAAGACTAGAATAATAGAGATACTGTTGATAGAAATAAGGAAGCTTGGAAGGGAGCTTAGTTGGCAGGAAATAAAATGAATTCTCTTTTGCTTGTATTGAGTTTGAATTGTTTCTAGGAAATACAATTTTAATTATCTAATAGTTGTCTTTTGATTGAAGCTCAGGAGAGAGATTTAGTTTGATGAATGATAGATACATAAATAGATAGCTATATAGACAGAAAACATTAAACCCATAGGAACTGTCTAATCCCATGGTACCTAAGAAAAAGGAATGAAGAGTGAGAAGAATAGGAAAACTACCTCAGAACCTTGAAGAATATCCAAAGATTATGAATGGGGATAATCTGGATGATGAACCAGCAAAAGAGACTGAGACGTGCTCCAAAAGGTAGAAAGAGAATTAGAAGAGTTTTGTTATAAAAATCCAGAGAGGAAAGAATATCTAGGAGAGGATGATCAATAATGCCAAATGCAGCAAAAAGTTGAGAAGGATGAAGACTGGAAAAAAACAGGAGATTTGGCAATTTAGAAATCACTAGTGACTACAGAGATAGCAATTTCAGAAGAGTATTGAGGTCAGAAGCAAGATTGCAGATTTAAGCAGGCAGAGAAGAGGAGATAGAAGCCATTAGTGTAAAGTATATTTCTAGGAGTTTGGCTAAGAAAAGGAAGAGAGATAAAATATATCTTGAGGTAACAGTAGGATATAATATAATAGTTTGATTTTTTTTA
Source organism: Macrotis lagotis (assembly GCF_037893015.1). Lineage (NCBI taxonomy): Eukaryota > Metazoa > Chordata > Mammalia > Peramelemorphia > Peramelidae > Macrotis > Macrotis lagotis. Next base: position 429,905,108 of record NC_133666.1, on the reverse strand, counting down.
AAAGGCTACAGAGAGAAACAGGAATGTTTGAAGTGGAAGGAAAGTGTGAAATAGTAGGGAAGGAACCAGATGGAGAGATGCTGAATAAAGGATGGGGAGACTATGATGACTGAGCCTGCTAGAAAAGACAAGAGGGAAAGGGATCAAGGGAAAGGGATATGTATCATTAAAAATATCAACATTAAATGCCAGTGTGTTTTTGCATATATACTACTAGTGAAACTTTTTTTTTGCACAGCAATATGACAACATATAATATGCTACAAAAACATTCATACCATTTGACCCAGTCCACAACTGGGAATATAGCAAAGGGTAATAGGAAAAACTGCCTATGTGGATAATTCACAACAGTATTATTGATAATAGCAAAAATCTATAAACAACACATTTATCCATTGATTAAATAATGGCTAAACAAATTTATTCAAACAAGACATTACAAGTATTAAAAACAGAAATAAGGAAATACAGATAAAAAGAAAACAATATCAAGATAATAATATATGTTTACTATAATAATGTTTAGAAATGATCAAATCAACAAAAAATATAGGGGGAAAAGTTTGAAATAATACACAAAAACAGAGTCTTTTATTATTATCTTATAAAAGTAAACATATACATTTTAAATAAACTGAAAGTCATTTCATATTTGTTTTTATATTTTGAAATTTTTGTTTTTATTGGTAGTTAATTAAATTTCCAATGATATTATTTTGCAAAGGTTTTTCACTTATGGATACTAATAAAACTCCTGACACAAGTCCACCCTTAGGCCAACTTGATGACAGATGAGATTCTGCTTGGAACCTCCCTGTCATAAGAAGGCCCAACTACATGGTTCACTATCTACATCTGGTTCACCTCCACATAGTCTTCCTGATCTCCATGTGGCTAATTACTTTCGCTTCATGCTGATTTCCTAACTACATTTTATGGTTTGTCTTTATTTGAATGTAAGTTCCTTGATAATAGGTATTATTTTGTTTGTTGGTGTTATATCCTCAGGACTTAGCACAGTATCTGGAATCTAGTAAATAATTGAAAAATGCCTTATCTCAGTGACAAATTAGGCCCCAAACCACAAATTTCTTTTCACAATATTTTCATATTTTTAAGTAAAGAGGAACAGAATTCTTTAAATTTTTTTTTTTAGATAATTGGTTTTCAGCACCATTGCTGCAGGTTAATAGATGTTAGACCAGAGAAAGATGAAATGATATAACACAGGAGAAAGAAAAAAAGTTTGGCATCCTGGTAAAGAATTTCAACCTCAGTAGCAAATTTTCTATTTATTATAATTCTACAGATATTTCCAACTCTATCTTTCAATATAAGCACTACTGTCAAAGGAAGATGATTGAATAGACACTTCATAAAAAATTAAAAATATACGCACATTGGCATGCAAGAAATGAAAACAATAGCTTATATAGATTTAGGCATTATATACCTGAATCATAAAGATACTACTTATATATCTATCTATTGATCTCTGGTTCATTTCTGATGTGCTGGGAATGTAGATACATTTTTTTAAAGACATTTCAAATCTACCTTTTATTTAGCACAGAATTATAGTGAAGAAAATACCTGCTAGCCTTTCTGACCCTTTAAGCAGGATTAGGAAAAACAGAAAATTTCAAGTCTTTTATTTGAAAATCTTCCTATTTTTATGGAACCTAAAGATAAGAAAAATAAAACAACTCTTCAACTGCTTTTTGGGAAACACTAATTTCAGTTGAAGGTTTTTAAGCTAAAAAAAAAGACTTACAAATCATATTTGGAAAAAAATTCTATACCAGTTAACATGCACACCACACACACAAACACACACACAAATATATAAATACATATGTATATACACATACATACATATAGCCTGATGAGTGCCCACTGTAGAATCTGATAATAAATCAATACTCACTCTATTAATGCCTATATCCAGAATTTGAACTCTCAATATACTCTCCCCAAATCTATCTAGACATGTAACAGCTCTGCAGACAGAAGGATACTCATTCTACACAGACCAGAAGGAAGCTGACATTTTAGTCTAGACAAATGTGATCATTAACTACTATATATACTCTATACTGTTTGCCTCTGTCTGGTTAGATAGGTGGTACAACTGGATAGAAGACCTGCTCTACTGTCAGGAAGACTCTTCTTCTTTAGTTCAGATCTGACCTAAGCTACTTAGTAGTTATGTGAATTGGACAAGTCACTTAACCTTGACTGGAAAATGATCTGAAGAAGGACATGGCTAACCACTGTAGTATCCTTGCCACAAAAAGCCCAAATGGAGTCACAAAAAGTAGAACACAACTGAAAAGAACTAAACAGAACATGAACTGGGTACAGTAATAAGCATTTTGCAATTATTTCATTTATCCTCACATCAACAAAAAAAAAAGAAAAAGAAGTGAAAAACAAGCTGTTATCCAGAAATTTGCTGCCAAGTAGGAAAATCACTTAGAAAAATGAGTTTTTCATTTTTAATTTACATATCTGGGATTGTATAGACACAGTCTTCTTCAGCAAGACATGAAATTATGTTAATAAATTTTTTGAGGTAATTAGGATTAAGTGACTTGCTAAGGGTCACAAAGCTAGTAAGTGTCAAAGGCTAGATTTGAATGTAAGTCCTCCTCATTCCAGATCTGGCACTGTATCCACTGAGCCACCTAACCCCCCAAAATGAAGATGATGATGATGGTATGGTGATGGTTGTGGTGATGATGATAACTAGCATTTAGGTAATGTGCTAAGTTTCACGAATGTCATCTCATTTAATCTTCACAAAAATCCTGGAGGATGGTGCTTTATTAATTTCCACTTTAGAATAGACAAAAATAAAGCAAAAAAGAGATTAAGTGACTTGCCCAGGATCACACAGCTAGTAAGTGTCTGAACCCTGATTCGAGGTTCAAGTCTTTTATATATTTTACCAACCAGCTGTCTTCATTTTCTTTTCTATTGTTTCATGTCAATTGAGTATGTAGAATCAATGGAACCAACTATTCTATCTCCTTTAACTAGTGACAAGAATCAGTATTGGTCAGAAGAAAGAAAATTGGATTCAGAAGACATGAATTCAAAATCCTAGCTCTGATATTTTCTACTTGTATAATCCTAGACCAATTACAACATCTCTAAGCCTCAGTTTTGTTATCAGTAAAACAAGGCAATTAGAGTGGGTGACCTTTCAATTTTAAGGTGTAAGGTGGTATAAGACACAGAGCATAGCCTTAGAATTTAGAAAACATCTGTTCAAATTCTGATCCAGACACCTGCTGACCTCCAGTCTCTCATCTCTAACTGTGTCTTGGGCACCTCGGGCACATGGATATCTAGTAAACATCTTAAACTCAACATGCCTAAAACTCAACTCATTTCCTTTCTCACTCAACCCTCCCCTTTCTAACTTCCTTATTTTTGTCAAGGGCAACACCATGATGCTCCCAGTTCCCACCTTCAACCTCTCACTATATCTCACCCCTCCATATTCCGTCTGTTGACAACAGCTGTTGATTTCACCTTTGCAACTAGCCATGTCTCTCCTCTGACAACACCATTACTCTGCAATAAACACTCATCACCTAACACCTGGACTACTGCAATAGGCTACTACTGGGTATGCCTGCCACAATTCTGTCTCTACTCCAAACCCTCATTCATTCAGTCGCTAATATGATTTTCATAAAGTTCAGGTCTGACTCTGTCACCCCTTTAGTCAATAAACTCCACCAGTCTCTTTGTTGTTGCATAAACTCACTCTATCTCTTGACTCCAGAACTTTTTGACTGTTTCTCATACCTAGAATGTTCTCCAGGCTTCAGGAAGGCTTTTAAAACCTCTCAATTATAATGCCTTCCTTTTGTTAATTATTTCCTATTTATTTGAATACCTCTTATCTGTACCTATATGTTTGTTTGTTGTCTTTCCCATTAGAAGCCCCTTGAGGTCAGAAACTATCTTTTGTCTCTTTTTGTATACCTGGTACTTCCCACAGTGCACAGTAAATAGTAGCCACTTAATAAATGTTTGTTAATTAATTAATGGACTGTCAGTTATAGCCAGGAGACCATTGGCACAACTTTTCTATGGCCACAAGCAACTCTCAAGGATAACAGGTGGGAGGTGAATTGTGCTGATCTGCCTTAGACAGAGAAGTTCACCAAACTGATCAAATGGTTCTATAGCAACAAGTGATCAGAAATACTATTTGACAATAATTAATTAATCAAAGTTTAACATTCATTAAATGAAAGATTTATAGAAGGCTGTTCACAATATCCAATGGTATCCATTGTGTGTGTGGGGGGGGATATGGGAGTGGATCAGCAGGAGATACGTGTATATGAATGAATTAAGTGATTTTAACATAACTGGAAACCAGTGTTAAACAGGATGATTAAAAAGAGTGGAGATACTATAGAGAGTTCGATGAGAGCAGGGAAGATTAGGGGGGAAGATTGAAAATATTCTGCCCATAAAAAGAAATTCTAAAATTTATGTTCCAATGACGCTATAGATTCCCATTCATTATATACTCTACTGCAATGAAAAAAAAATCAGTAATATCTTACCAATGGTTGTGAGAAGCATGCTAGTAGCAGCAAATCCAAAATGATTCCTTGCCACACACTCATATCTTCCCTGGTCTGCTTGCCCAACATCCTTGATAGTAAGAGTACCTTCATTATGTATATGGAATTTGCCACTCTCAGTAATCTGAACACCAGCCTAATTTAAAAGAAAAATTAAGAATGAAAAAAAGAAAGCAAAGTAACAAGTTAAATACCTTTAATAAAAAAAAAACCTTTATTTTCAGTTGTAACCTTTTTTTTCTATATATTTAGTAAATATTCCCATCTTCCTTAAGAAGAGGTCTAGCATTCTTACCCTTACCTGAAGAAAGTCAAGGAAATATTTGTATTAAAGCCCACATTCTTTACTACTTAAAAAAATTCAACAAATAATGAACAAGTTCCTTGTTCATTCAAGGCACTGTGCTTAATGCTGGGAATTAAAAAGATGAAATGAAGCATAGTCTTGATTCTCTAACAGATTCTTTTGTACTTTAACAGATAAGATAAAACATGTATATAGATAAGCAAACTATAATAATATGAAAACTAAAATAAATGTGGATTGGAAGGCAGGGAATGGTAGTACTGGAGTTGAACTAAGGAGGAAGGGAATGAATTCAAAAGTAAAGAGGAGAAAGAATCTTTTTTTAAAAAATTCTCATGAGCAAAGACAAGGAATTTAGGGCATATTTAGCTGATTAAATAGGGTAGACATCTTTAGGAAAAATTCTTAAACTTCATTTGTAGTCTCAGTTTGGGGGTTGGGTTTTTGGGGGATTTTTTGATCTATAAAATTAGGCAGTGGAAGTGAATGACAGCAAGAGATCCTGTTTTATATATACATCCCTGAGAAGGGTAATCAGATCCCAAAATAGTCTTGTAGACATGTAGTCAGGCACAATACAACTGGAGAAGCCACTATGCAGGCACGGAAAAGAGGTCAGGTCACATAAAACTTGCAATGAGTGCAAAAAAACTTTGAACTCCCATATCAGCTGTCACATACTAGCTTTCATTTTGGTTTATATATATGGGTAGCTTTTTTGAGAGCCATTTGTGTCAAGGGAGAAGGTGTGACTAAGCTCTGAAAGACTTCTATTTCTCTGAAACACAGTTAGAGATACAAGACGCTCAGTTCCACAAGAAAGATTGAGAGACAACTGGTTTGGGCATTTCTGCTCCATTGCTACTATTATTATTTTTAAGGACCTGAATCAGATATTATTTGTAGAATGTTTATAGGAAGTTAAAGGATTAAATATGATGAAATACATATGTTCCAGTAATAGATACACTGGCAATTAAAATATTTATTATTCCTATAATTTTTTACATAAAGATAACCTCACATAGGATTTGCTCAAAGCTTATTAACTGAAATTTTATGACTGACAAGAAGAGAAACAGGAAAATCAACAGCAATAAGGGTCAAACAATTTCTCTTGTATATTCAAGCATAAATATGATCTGATTTAGAAAATTGTGTTGTCATCAATTGGAATTTACTTTTGTGAAAATGAATTTACTTTTGTGTCAGTATTTTAGAATCAAGGATTGTCTCTGAAATGAATGTCTGAAATAAAAGAGAATAAGGTGACACGGTGGATAAAACTAGGGAACTAATCAGGTAAGAATCATGCCTCAGATACTTACTAGGTATGTCATTCTGAGCTAGTTACTTAAACTTCTTTGTGCCTTAATTTCCTCATCTGTAAAATAGGGATAACAGCATCTACCTCACAGGATTGTTGCAAGTATAAAATGGATTACAATACATAAAGTATCTTCACAAATGATAGCTATCATTATGAATGGACCTATAATAAGTTGAACTTTGGTTTGTTTATTAATTGAACAAAGAAGGAAATTAACTAAAGAGAATGATCTTGACCTTTGATCCTTCTATGTCCTAGGGATATTAAATAAAAAGTCTCTAAATGGAATTGTAAAAATGAACTTAGCCTTGAGAAACTTCCCAAGATTATAACAGAGGGTCCTGTTCCCTGAGAGAAGATATCAAACCTGATGCATTTATTACCTGAGAGTGGAGGGACTTCTTGATGTTTGCCCCTGTATTTACAATGCCCAATAAAATTCATAATTCAAGATGGGTATTTAATAAATTCTTGCTCACTTGAATCTAGAATTTTGTGGAAATTAACGCCTTAAACTTTAAGATATAATTGATGGGGCAGCTAGGTGGCTTGGTGGATAGAGCACTGGCCCTGGAGTCAGGAGGACCTGAGTTCAAATTTGACCTCAGACACTTAATAATGATTGCCTAGCTGTGTGACCTTGGGCAAGTCACTTAACCCCAAATTAAAAATAAATTTTTAAAACATATAATTGACTATGTTCTTATTATTCTTGTTTAAGAAGAACTATATGTGCAGTAGTAGGATTATTCAAAAAGTGATCTATAATAATACACATGCCTACTCAACTCCTGGATAATTAATTCAGTTTAGTAACCTTGAAGAACAAGTGCTTCATGACATCATGTTCTTCTAGAAATTATTGCATATCTTGCTTTTCTAATAATTCCTGTGATTATTGTGGTTATTGTATTGCTTTTGTTTTATTTTGTGGTATGTGAGTGTGAATGTATCTATGTTTAAGTATCAACTTCAAGAGACATTTGTATTATTGATCAAATGAAGTTAAAGGAAGGAAGTAAATGAATTGTAATCAGCATATCTCAGTGATTCAATCTGGGTGAGTTGTTTAATTAAAATATTTCTTAATTATTGTTATTTCCACAAATAATCAAATAGGAATTATCACATCTCCAAGGATGTAACCTACATTCTATGCATGCTTGCCCATCTTCTGAGACTGTCATCTGTATGCTCATAAAAGGTTACCAAAGGAGGTTCATTCATTGTACTAGAGACCTTCCTTGATTTCTTTAAAGATTTCAAATATGTCATTAATGTGACAGTGATTAGAGAATCAGTCTTGGAATCAAGAAGTCATGGGCTAATGTACAGTTTCTGATAACTACTAGCTGTGTAACCATTGATAGATCACTTAATCTTTCATAATTTGAGGTAACTTTCAGACTGTGTTAAAGGGAGGGAGGGAGGGAGGGAGGGAGAGAGAGAGAGAGAGAGAGAGAGAGAGAGAGAGAGAGAGAGAGAGAGAGACTGACTTGCATTGGAAAAGGGAAATTCCATACCAGTAATCAGTTTTTTATAATATCACTGAAACCACAAGTCCTTGTAACTAAGAACAACTAAGATTTTGAATCTGTTAGTAGTGCTTTCAGCCCATTGCTTGAATTTTTTAATAACGTGTTTCTTATTGTGAGAAGCTAGGTGGCACAGTGGTTAGAGTGTCAGACCTGAAGTCAGAAGGACCCATCTTCTTGAGTTGAAATTTGGTCTTAGACACTTTCCATCTGTATGACTCTTGGCATGTCACTTAACTATATTTGCCTCAGTTTCCTACTCTGTAAAATGAACTGGAGAAGGAAATGGCAAACAATTCTGGTATCTTTGCCAAGAAAATCCTCAAAAGAGTCAGACATAACTGAAATGACAGAACAACAATCTTACTGTGATGTTTTATTCTTTGTTTTAAAGTGTTAGATTTTTGAGGATTTGGAAATAAATAAGGTCCTTGTAAAAGTTTGGGCCTGCATCATCTTGTTGTTTTTACATTGAACCAAGGGTTTAACATAATATAAATAACTTTTCCTTCGCATAATTGAACTATATTTTTTCAACCAACTTTCCCTGCGTGCTAAATAATGAAGAAACATCATTTATGAGAAAGAGTGAAACAAAATCAGATACCAATTGAAATATCTTTCTTTTAAAAAAGGTGATAGACTTGAGCGCCTCGGGCAGACATGGCATTGGCGGCGGCCGGGGCTCTCGGGTGCCTAAAACTTCTCAGCGGTGCCCGGGGGGGCCGAGCTTTGCTCCTGGGCACCCACGTGCTCAGACCCACCTTTGTGCCCACAACGTTGGACCGACCCGCTCCCGGAGGACGGCCCATCCACCTGTCTGCCAGCCTCCGCTCTAACTCTAAGGCTGCATATCTGCATTGGACTAGTGAGAGAGCCATCAGTGTCTTGCTTCTGGGTCTGATCCCAGCTGCCTATCTATGCCCGAGCTCTGTGATGGGTTACTCACTGGCTGCAGTTCTCTCTCTTCATAGTCATTGGGGTCTTGGACATGTTATTACTGACTATGTTCATGGTGACAAGTTGGTGAAAGGAGCCCATGCAAGTCTCTTGATGCTCTCAGACGTGACCTTTGCAGAACTCTGCTATTTCAACTATCATGATGTGGGCATCTGCAAAGCTGTTGCCATGCTGTGGAGCCTCTGACTTCCCTGGGAAAAGAAATGATTGTACACCCAATGCCTCTGCTCCATCACATTATTAACCAATGAAAATGAGAGGAAAGTAGCAATGAACTCCACTGATGGGATTTAGCCTGTTTTGCAGTCAGTTATTTCAGTAATTGATCTCTATGAGGAATATAATCTAAGAAGGATTAGATGAAGGAAATTGTGAGTTAAGTTTGTGTTCTAAGTCCTGATGAGTCACTAAATTGTCTCAGGATCTCACAAGGTTTATCTTGCTTATCCCTTGTAAATTGACATATTACATTTACTGATCTTTTAACAATTCATTTATTCATCATCCTGCTGTAACTGAATTTGTCCAGTGACCCTGGCCCCTCTTATAGTACTTCTTGTTTTGGAGAATACTGGGCAAAAAATACATTTTGTTAATTCATATAATAAAAAAATTGCAAGAAAAAAATAAAAATAAAAAAGGAGATACAGGAAACATTTTGCTTCCAAAAGATAAGATGCTGCCACTTTCATGGAAGAAAAACATAATTATGATAAATCAATCTGAAAATGACTTCTTCTGTGACTTAAGTTTAGTACAATTCTTATCTTTTTTGCAAACATTATCTTTCAAAAATTACTTTACCTTATTCCAAGTAATTATAGGTGGAGGTTCTCCTTGAGCACTACATGATATGTTTATATTCTTCCCAATTTCTACACGTGTATCCTGAGGTAGCTGAGTAAATACAGGAAGCACTGCCAAAAATACAAAAAAAAAAAAATGAAAGTAACCTCACATCAATTGTCTCCCTCTCTAGTGGCTAGCCAAATCAAACTGCACTTTACTGAATACTATATTGGTTAATAGTGACTTTAGTGTTTGAAAAATTAATTACTTGGCAAGAAAAACAGATCTGCTTTCATTGCAAGAGGAAAATAGACATAATACATTTGCCATGTAAACAAAATTAATTTGGTTTTCTTGACTCTGACTCATAAAACCAAAGCAAAGGGATCCTTGAAAAGGAAGTGTCCTGCTAATTTGCTTCATGAAACATATAGGGAAAATGGTACTTGGCAGGTCAACAAACTGAAATTTTTCAAAAAGTGAAAAAATATTCTGAAAAATTATAATATTGGTTAAGTATAGAGAAAATAAGTGAGAAGCAGAATAAAAAATATCATGGGAAATTGGAATGAGTATTGCCTAGTTGAATAAGTAGTAGAAAAAGCAATTCTTAAGTGATTACAGTATAAAAGAGGGCGGGGAATTTTTTTAATATAAAGAAAAGACTAAAAAACTAAGTAAAATTATTATGATAACACAGGAATAATCTAATATCACTCAGGATGGAACTCATAATGTTGGTAAGACAATGTAATTGTACATACAGTTTGCTAAATTCAACCATGGAGTCTATTTTTAAGTCTACTTGTTCTAGCCAGAGCAGCACCAGTACAGTGATATACCAGGCCTGGAGTCTGGGACAACTTTCTGAGTTGAAATCTGACCTCAGATACTTACTAGCTATGTGGTACTGGGAAAGTCACTTAATTTTATTCATCTTATTTTCCTCATATATAAAATGAACTGGGAAAGGAAATGGTAAACCACTACAGTATCTTTGCAAGGATATTGTACTAGGCTCTAGGAATAGACTATATGATTATTAGTCAACAAAATATATTAAGCATCTACAATACTGCTAAGCATTAGCAAAACACCTATGAAAAAAACAGAGTCCCTGAGTTCAAGGAACTTACACTTCAACAATAAAAGCTAACAAAGGCTGAAAATATGGTTTGGGTCTTAGAGTAACACAGCCAGGTGAGATATGAGAAAATGTATGAGATGAGCTCCCTCCTCAAATGAAGGTTTTGGAGTTAAAGATTTACTAAAATTAGAGGAACGGAGGTTGGTGATGAGGGGAAGCACCAAGGCTGAAGGATCAGTTTTCCCAATTATGAGTTTTTCATGGTGATAATGTAAGAGGACCTATAAAATTAAAGAAAAATATGACTTAGATACCCAAAAAATTAAAAAAAAGAAATTATGGAAACCATACTTCATGTATTAATAATAAGAAACAATCAACAGGCAGTCTAAACAACATGTATATTAGTATCCTCATCAACTACATAAAACAAAAGGGAGGCCTCCAGTGTGAAAGCAAATAGAAAAGATGATCAAGGGGTGGGAATGAGATAGCAAACATCATCCTGGGTTTATAGCTGAATGAAAGTATGAATGAAGTATCTCTATAAAACTCATTTTATTCACTATATATTAATATTCATTAAACTGGTGACTTATCCCAGTCCCCCTCTACTCGAATCCTACTCATGTGCTTGTCATGGCCTCACCTCCCTGATGTCATGATCTTCTTCCAGAATGAAGGGAAAACAACAAAAACTAAAATTCATGAAATACTATGTTCAAAACTCTGTGCTAGTCTATGAGGATAAAGGAAAAATATCTCTGCCTTCAAGTTTTGACCTTGCTAGAAGGAATATGCAAGGTAAAATCTGATAGTGGCAAATGAGAGATCTAAAGTGTTTTAGCAAAATTCTCAGAGAGAAATCTTTCAGCTGGGAAGCCCAAGAAAGACTTCCTAAAGGAGATAAGACATAAACTGAGTCTTGAAAAAAATCCAAATGTTAACAGACGATTTTAAGGATTTAAAAAGACAATACATTCTAAATAAAGAGAAAGACTTAGAAAATTACATAGAGTTGGAGGGTAGAAGATTGAAATCATGAAATCATTAGTAATTCCATTTTGGCTGATTTATATGTATGAATATATTTATGTATATATGTATGTATTTGGGTATGCATATGTATATATTTGATATTAGTCCATTTTTAAGAAGATCATAACATCAGATATGTAATACACTGACATGCATATAAATTGGGTTTGAGTAAGGGGGTACTGTCCTATGTCACCACCCTCACTTTCTCCTCCAGAACCATCTCAGTCCAATGACCAGATATGAATCAGGATGACTGGAGATGGCCCTGGACGTGAGACAGTTAGAGTTAAGTGGCTTTTCCAGGATCACACAGCTAGTTAATTTCTGAGGCCAGAGTTAAACTCAGGTCCTCCTGACTTAAGGGACAGCAGTCTTTTATCTACTATACCGTGTGAGGGGGGTAAAAGAGGGGAGAGAGAAAGAGCCACAGAGAGAGAGAGAAAAAGACAGAAAGACAGAGAGAGAGACAGAGAGAGACAGACAGACAGACAGACAGACAGACAGACAGACAGACAGACAGAAAAGGGAAGGGAAGTAATGAGGAAAAAGACTAGAAAGTATTGATCTAGAAGGGATTTAGGTTAAGTTGCCATCCTTCATGTTCAAAGAGGATAAGAACAACATCACTTTAAATGTCAGATTAAAAAGTGTTTCTTATTGTCTAGGTGAAAGAAGATGAGGTTGTCAGAGTGGTGACTATAAGAATGAAAAGAAGGGAAGGGCAATGAAAATGCTCTAGTATTGCTGTAACAAATATTAATTATAATAATAATAATTTTAACCTTCAACTCTTAACATAATTTTATCATTTAATAATTTTTGGCCAGTAGTAATTAATTAGTCAACTATTATAGTTTCCTATGATGCATAGCTAAACAACATAAATAAATGAACACCAGTATTAAAAGATGAGTTTTTCTTCTAGGAAAACAATGAGATAAACAAAAGGACTATATAATTTTGCAAATGTAACCCATTCCTCTTTCTTCCTTATACCTAATTCTAGGCCCTTTCAACAAAGTCAAAGATAGATACCATAACAGACTAAGTGATTGAATGCAGATCCATTTCTATGCATAATCTATGAGAGTCCTAGTATTCATCAATCATTTGGTCTTCTATAAAGTAATAGATCTTTTATATAATCATGAAATTCATTGCAGAAATTCTATAATGCTCTGTAATTTGATGCAATCAACACAGTATCTTTAGCAAACCAGTTCATCAAGAGAACCAAACCAGTGAAAATCACAAGTGATATCAGGGGCAATATCTTATAATAAGCATAGCATAAATGATACTTCTCTGTGCACAAAATGTCATGAAATATGTCATCTGGGAAAGTTATGATTAAAAAAGGATGTGTATTTTTCAAATGAGATGCTGTCCATAAGTACCCTGAAAAGTTTCACTCATCATATAAAATTTATCTCTAATAATTATGATGATGATAGCTGTATAGTAAGAATTAAGTATAACAGATAATTTAGGTGATATTCTAGTACCCATGCAATGTTTAAAGTCCTAGAGAAAGAATCTAGGACATTAGGTGAATTTTTGTAGAATTTAAGAAAGGACATGGATAAGATGAGAAAGCATGCATTGAATGTGCTTGGGAGCACCAACATCAATGATATCACAAATTCAATGAAGTGCTGATGCATAAATATTTAGTCATTAAAATGATCCTAAAACATGTCTGATCATCTCTCTACAATTCAACAAAATATAGTGTCTCTCTATTGCCTCTAGGAGAAACTACAAAATGCTCTATTTGTCATTCATAACCAAGCCCTTTTATAGCCAAGTCCCCTCCTGCCTTTCCTTTCTTCTTCTATGTTACTTTCCCATACTCTTTGATTCCCATGATACTAGTCTCCTGGTAGTTCCACAAATATGACACTCCATCTTTCACATATTTTCTCTGACTGTCCGTCTTGCCTAAAATGCTCTCCCTCCTGATTACTGAATTCCCTGGCTTCCTTTAAGCATCAACTAAAATTTCAACCTCTACAGTTAGACTTACCCAATCCATCTTAATTCTAGTGCCTTCCCTCTCTTATTTCCTATTTATCTTCTATTCTGTAGAGCATTTTTTGTATATCTTTATTTGCATATTGTTTCTCCCATTAGACAGTAAGCTCCATTGAAAAGAATCACTTCCTTTGTTATTCCTAGCATTTGAAAATATTTGGAACAGGATGGTGTTATTGTTGTAAGTTGTCCTTGTTCTTAAAGAAGACCATGACATCATGGAAATAATGCCATGACAAGTACGTGAATTGGATTTGAATGAGGGTTGCTGTGCTAAGTCACCAGCCTCACTTTCTCCTCCAGAGCCTTCTGGGTTGATTTGAATCAGGACGATTGGAAATGGTCCAGGATGTGAGGCAGTCAGGGTTAAGTGACTGGACCAAAATCATCCAGCTAGTAAGTGCCAGATTTGTATTTAGGTTTCCTGACCCTACAGTTAGTGCTCTATGCACTGCAACCATAGAAGATTAATAGATCATACTGAATTAAAGTGAGTTGGCTGTCAAGTAGAAAATTTAGCCAAAATAATTAAATCAGTTTTATATTTGGAAATAGCCTCTTCCTTCACTCATATCACTCTCTCTTATTCTGATAAATACTGAAAGTGATTTCTAAATATACATTTTTCTTTCTGGTAGGCCTTGCTTGTTGAAAAGATGATGTGCATATCAAGAATTTTAAAGCTTTTAAAAATTTGACAGCCTACATAAATTATAAGATCATAGAACTCTATTCTATAGTGTAGTTTAAATCTATAAAATATGTGATAACAAGCTGGAATATACATTTTCTTGTTGTCTATGGTAGAGGATAACAAGTGGATCATGATATGACTTTAATAGTAAATATCAAGTCAATAAGAATAGAGATGATGGCTGTAAGAATTTTACTAAGATGTCATTATATCAAGTATTTCTAACTATCTGCCTGACTACTTAATACCTATGTACTATCTGAGAGTGAAAGCATCTTTCCTGTTAATCTTTTAATATGGCATTTGTTATTCAAGAGAAAAAAAGAGAATAATTTGAAAATTGAAGAATTAAGATCATCTGGATTCAAAATAAATATAATCAGAGAAGCTTACAAGACGAAAATATATGCAATAATCTCATTGAAGATCTGAAAATTGCCCTCCATCTATAGATGGATCTCTATAATAGCACCTGACAAATAAAAGCAAAAAACCCTAACTCCAGCTAGACAGATCTCTCTGAAAATAGATACTAGTTCATAAGTCTTGAGAGACTGTTTCTTGCTGTACAATATTCTGTACAGAGATTCATCAAGCATCCATAATTTATGTGTCATATTTCAGTAGCAAAATACCCCTAGGATTTGCTGTTCTTAATCCTTTGTGTACTGAAAACAAATTGCATTTTTTCTCCACTGAGCCAAATGAAGTTGAAAACATCCAATCACTTGAGTAATTTCATCCTCAAAAGTATATCTGCTGCATATTTCAAAATAATAAATTTACCTTATATTGATCAAATAGGAGAAGAACTGCCTCATCACTATCATTTAATGTTTGTTCATCTTCCTTTGCTTTCCTATTTTTTCCATAGCTTCTATTTTCTTCCCATTTTGGTTATTCACTTCTAGACTTTCATTCCATTTTAAGAAATCCCCCCCAAAAAAGACATGGAAACTCAAAGGAGTAACTGATTAATGAATTTGGCTATTTCTACATGCATGCACACATGCATGTATGTATATGTGTTTATACATATACAATTATGCACGTATTCATTATTTTATTTTCCTAATCAGTTTTATATTTTTCTTTTTAACAATATTACGTCTTCTTATTTATTCTGTGGTTTATGGTTTGCTCTTCATTACTTGCTTCCCTCATTTTCAAACACGAATACACACTACCATATTTAATCAAAGCAAATTGAAAATAATTTCAGAAAATGTAGGAGAAACTAAGATATTTTGTTCAAATGTTTAAAAGTTCTATAAATGCAATTTATTTAATATGTTAAATGCTTACATTTTACATTATAAAAACACAGATTTTAGTATTTAATATTAACTAACTATGTTTAAATTTTAAAAAGTAGTTTTACAACATGAATAAGATGTTGGCCTTGGAATCAAGAAGAGCTGAGTTCAAGTCTTCCCTCTGACAT
Organism: Macrotis lagotis; assembly: GCF_037893015.1. NCBI lineage: Eukaryota > Metazoa > Chordata > Mammalia > Peramelemorphia > Peramelidae > Macrotis > Macrotis lagotis. The sequence goes on along the minus strand of NC_133666.1, from coordinate 429,889,271 downwards.
ATATCTAATGTGTGCCAGTTGGCAAGGTACTTAGTCTCTTCATATTCTAGGCAGCTCTCTGAGACTATCAGTTACAGAGCAGGTGACTTAATCACATTGGGAGAGGAAGTTTCCTCACTGGGATCCACCATAGTAAATCATAGATTTAAAACCTATTCTTAAATACAAATTATCTTTTTAAAACAAAGACATAATGTACTCTTTTTGCTTCATATTTCTCATTGGACTATAAAATAAAAATTGATACTATCACCTCATTCCAGAATAGTCACCACAAAAATATAAATAAAAATATTCATTTTAATTCAATGAATCTGAAATTTATCTGAATATTAAAAACATCAGCACTTCATTCTTAATAAACTTGGATAAGAAATACATTGCTCAATAATAGCACAGAAAAGATATATTCCATCAGTGTTAGAAGATGATTTCTTGCTATGCATAGATTCATCAAATATCCATTCACTGTGTGTCATATTTTAGAAGGTTTTTTATGAAAGAAACAATTAATAGGAGATGGATGGCTTGTAACAAATGAATAAGTATAATTAAATTCAAAGGTTAAAAGAAAAGGTTGCATGGAGATTTGGGGTATTAAATTTACATCTTCTTCTATTCTATGAATTAAAAAAAAAACTGAGAAATGAACCTCCTGCTGGGAGGCAAAGAATCGGTTTGCAGAGGGACCCTCATTGACTTCTTACCCTAGCACTCTGGGTTCTGTGAAGTTTGTATCTTAATTTACTCTAAACCAGGACATCTCAAAACTCTTTTAAACAGCCACCCTACCATGCTCACCTTCCAACTCAGGCTTATCTGAGTGAGATTTCTTCAAGGCAGGAACATGAATCCTCAGTGGCTAGCAAATGGCTTGGCACCAAACCAAGTAAGCATTTAATAATTGCTTTTCTATTCCCTTATTTATTTTAGCATAATGGGTCAATTTAGAATAGCAGGGAGAATTACCTTTGCGGTGCACAGTCAGTTGGACAAGTACTCTCTTCACGCCCAAAGAACTGACAGCCTGACATTCATACTGCCCTTGATCATGTTCTGCCACATGGGTAATCCGAAGGGTACCTGAAGATAGAATTATGTGCTGACCCTCCTGAGGGAGCTGGCCTCCTGTGGGTAATAAGCAAAAAAAAACACACTTAAACAGTTTGCTGCCTAGATCCTTAAAAGTCACAAATACTATTTTCTTCCTTGATTTTTTTCATTTTTTCCAACTATTCTTTTTTTGAAAAAAATTAAATGGTGTTTCGTGACCTGTTTGGTTCTTCTCTCACTTTCATTGGCAGAATCCTTAATACTAACCAACAATCCCCATCATCAATAACCTTGTTATTCAGCCTGGCTTGAAGATCTGGTTCCAGTATTGTCTTCTGTGCAACAAGAGATATAAGGAGCCCTAAATTGTAGTTTAACACCCATTGCAGCATTGATTTCATCTTAATCTCCTTTCTAATAAGTGGGTTCCTCAAATCAATGAAATTTTACCTTGAAATAAAGTTCCTGAATAACTGGTTTCTCTCCCCTATATTTCCCTGAGTATAATCAGGCTCTTTCCCCCCAATTTGACTCCTTTCAAAGATGAAATGTTTTCTTGGTCTCTCTACATTTCTACTCTATTGCCTCTTTTGACTTATACTATCTCCTCTGAATATTCCAGATTTTGAATCACTATCTACCTATCCTGTAGACCTCTATTAATTTGATCCCCTCCTTGCACCTGTATAAACAACCAAATATAGGAATAAGCATGGATTTTTTTAATTCTTACAGATTTTATTTATTTTGAGTTTCACAATTTTTCCCCTAATCTTACTTCCCTCCCCCCAATCCCTACAGAGGGCAATGTGCCTGTCTTTACATTATTTCCATGGTATACATTGATCCAAATATGAATGTGATGAGAGAGAAATCATATCCTTAAGGAAGAAACATAAAGTATAAAAGATAGCAAGATCAGAATATAAGATATCAGGTTTTTTTCCTAAATTAAAGGTAATAGTCCATGGTCTTTGTTCAAACTCCACAGTTCTTTCTCTGGATACAGATGGTATTCCCCATTGCAGACAGCCCCAAATTGTCCCTGATTGTTGCACTGAGGAATAAGCAAGTCCATCAAGGTTGTTCATTGCCCCCATGTTGCTATTAGGATGTACAGTGTTTTTCTGGTTCTGCACATAACACTCACAGCATCAGTTCTTGCAAATCCATCCAGGTTTCCCTGAATTCCCATCCCTCCTGGCTTCTAATAGAACAATAGTGTTCCATGACATACATATACCACAGTTTGCTAAGCCATTCCCCAATTGAAGGACATTTACTTGATTTCCAATTCTTTGCCACCACGAACAGGGCTGCTATGAATATTCTTGTACAAGTGATGTTTTTACCCTGCTCCATAAGTTCTTCAGGGTATAGACCCAGTAGTGGTAATTGCTGGATCAAAGGGTATGCACATTTTTTGTTGCTCTTTGGGCATAGTTCCAAACTGCTCTCCAGAAAGGTTGGATGAGTTCACAGCTCTACCAACACTGTAATAATGTCCCAGATTTCGCAAAATCCTTCCAACAATGATCATTATCCTTTCTGGTCATATTGGCCAGTCTGAGAGATGTGAGGTTGTACCTAAGAGAAGCTTTAATTGGTATTTCTCTAATAAGTAATGATTTAGAGAAATTTTTCATATGACTATGGATTTAAGCATGGATTTTTTAAAAATAATTACTCACTTTTCACATGTCCTTTTTTCCCCTCATGGATTGTGATGTCTATTCAACTGTGATGTCTATTCAACTCACTTTTAGTATTCATGTACCTAAGCTGCCTTTGCCTAATCCTGTAGATCCACCCTGATTCCTAGATATAAGATTCTGCTAGGTGGATTGTCCTATCCCTATCCATTACAGCAGTTAGTACTGAGTATTATGTCTACCTAACTTGGGTGAAAGTGACTTAGGATCACATAGCTACTAAGTGTCTGGGACTGGATTTGAGCCCAGCTCTTCCTGACTCCAGGTCCACTGTTCTCTCTGTTGTACCACTAAGTGCATCTCAGCTACTTAGTATTGATGGATCCACATTGGTTAATGAAAGGGACATGATCTTAGAGAGAGATGGGCTGAACACTTCCATAATGTTCTTAACAGACCGTCATCAATCAATGCAGGAGCTATTGACAGTTTACCTCAAATTGAAGTCAGTCAGTCTCTAGCTGAAGTTCCAACTGAAGAGGTTTTGAATGTCATTAGGCTCCTTTCAAGTGGCAAAACACCTGGTGCTGATTCCATTCCAACTGAGATCTTTAAGGTGGAAGGTTCATTGTTCATCCAAAATCTGACTGAAATTTTCCAGTTTATATGGCATGAAGAGGTTATACCCTAAGAATTCAAGGATGCCTCCACTGTGTATCTCTATAAAGGTAAAGAGAATAGATTGTCCTGTGACAATCACAAGGGGTATTTCTCTTTTAGTCATAGATGGTAAAATTCTCTTCAGGGTTCTCCTCAATAGGCTGATTCTTCACCTGGAAGATGATCACCTCCCTGAGAGCCAGTGTGGCTTCAGAAAGGGTAGAGGAAGCCACAAGAGGAAGGAACAACCAATATGATGTTTTCTGCTTGACAACTCCAGGAAAAATACCAGGAAAGGAACAGAGGTCTGTATACAACATTTGTAGATCTAAGGCCTTTCATATCATCAGTTATGAGGGTTTATGGAAAATTATGGCAATATTTGGTTGCCCAGGGAAGTTCAACAGTATTGTATGACTATTCTATGATGGCATGCATGCCCAGGTTCTGGAGAGTGGACGATGCTCTCAAGATTTCCCAGTCACCAATGTAATAAGAGCAAGGATGTGTCCTTGCTCCCATAATTTTTAACATGAATTTTTTCAACCATGTTACCAAATGCCTTCACTGATGCCTTTAAAGTCAGCTACCACACTGGACAAAAACTTCAACAAACCAAGACCAAAGTGGAGGGAGTGTTGGTGCATGATCTTCTGTTTGCAAATGACTGTATTCTCAATGCAGCCTCTGAAACAGAGGTGCAACAAGGCATGTATCAGGTCTCTGCTTCTTGTGCTAATCATGCATTTGTGGAACCATCAATTAGAGCAAATGAAGCTGTTTTGAGTAATGTGGGCAAATTCAGTTACCTTGGGAGTGTTCTTTCCAAGGAGGGACATATATAATAACAATGAGGTTGACAATCTTATTGCTAGAGGTTCCAAAAAAATATGGGAGAAAGGTATTAGACTGATGACAAAACTGAAGGTCTATAGAGCCGTTGTGCTGACCTCATTGCTATATGCCTGTGAAACCTGGACTGTCTACCAGTGCTATGTCAAAAAACTGAATTGCTTCCACTTCAATTGTCTTAGAAAAATTCTGAAGATCACCTGGCAAAAGAAGATACCAGACACTAAGGTCCTTTCTCAAGCAAAACTGCCTAGCAATCCAACATTACTACACATACTGCAACTACAATGAACTGGGAATGTTATACTGCCAGATGTGCACTTGTCCAAAAAACTATTTTATGGAGAACTCAGACAGGGCAAGTGCTCACAAGGGGGTAAGAAGAAGAATGCCAAGACACCACAGAAGTTCTCATTGAAGAACTCTGGAATTGATTGTACAGCATGAGAGACCCTGGCACAGGACTACCCAGCATGGATGTGCCCTCATCAGTGAGAGTGCTGCACTCTATGAAGAAGAATTGAAGCTCAAAGGATAAATGACATTCATAAGTTTAGAGTACCCACCCCAGGTGTTCACATGAATTATTTGTGCCCATCCTGTGGTAGAGCACTACGAGCCCATATTGGTCTGATCAGTCACAGTAGGACACACTGTAATTTATCTCAAACATAGTGATATAATTTTGGTTTTCTTCTATAATGAAGGATAAGAACAACCACCTAACTTGAAAGCAATGTGAGAGAAAAAAACAAGAAAATTAACAAAAGAACAAAAATAACACTGCATATTTATAATGGTTAAATGCAGGAAAATAAAGAAAATGCAGCTTCATCACAGAAGGAAGAGGGACAATGGACATAGAATATCATTTGTACATCAGGTTCAATCATTTAGTAATATTATGTTTTTCCTCTCTTTTTGCCTTAGTTATAAGGGATGACTCATTGCAGGTGGAAGGTAGGGGAGGAAATGTCATATTCAAAAATATAGATATAATAAAAATATAATATAACAATAAAATAAGAGTTTTCAAAGGGATCTAAGAAAATATATTAATTTCTTAATTCTAATAATGAGATATGTAAAAAATAGAAATCTGCACACACAAAGGCAGGGGTCAAAATTAATAAACCATCTTAATAACAAGATGATTTTCAACTAAATTTAGCATGTTCAAATTTGCATTATATCATTTGATTCTCAAATACATTTCAGCAAAGTTGGTACAAGGCAAACAGAATAGTGTCTGGCACAGGATCACTAGTAAGTGACTATTGTTTTGCTTGACTGTGTTTATTTCTTATAAGGTTATTGTTGTCTTTCTTCTGGATTTTAATTAAGTAAATTTGAGGGAGGCAAAGGGAAGGTTATCAATGATGAAGTCAAGTAAAAGAAAGTCTGAAACTTTTTTAAATACACAGAAAAGAGCAGAAGGAAGTTCAGCAGGTGCCATAGAAAAACCAGGAAAATTTTAAAATTAATGTGCAGAATTTATTATATCCTTTTTCTTAAATTAATACTTTAAAATGGTGATTTGCAGCTTCAAATTCAATATTTTTGTGTCTTTCTGCGAAAGATTTTTATAGTGCTTAAGTTCACAATTAAAATATAGAGTAATAATAAAAAATGAACAAATTTACATACATAAATGTAAAGTTTGCAAAAGTGTGCTACATGTTATTTCATTTTATTCTGACAACACTAGGAGGCAGATGTTATTACTATCCTTATTATATAGATGAAGAAAAGAAATGTTAATTGATTTGCCCAGGTTTGCAGAAATAGAACGTTTCTGAGAAAAGATTTGGACTTAGGACTTCCTGATGCCAATACTGGCCTTCTATGCCAAAATTTTATGAATTAAACTACCTAGAAGCCTAATTTGATGATTATGTTGACTATGATGATGTTTGACCTTCATTCTTAAAGAGGACCATGAGGTCAGGTGATGCAATGACAAGCATATGAATTAGATCAGCGTGAGGGACTGTGCTAAGTCACCAGTCCTATTTTTCTCCTCAGGAGACATCTAGGTCCAGTAGTCAGATATGTATCAGGACCACTGAAGATGGTCCTGAATACAAGGCAATCAGGTTTAAGTGACTTGCTCAAAGTCACACAACCAGTAAGTGTCAAGTGTCTGAGGTCAAATTTTAACTCAGATCCTTCTAACTCTAGGACCAATCCTCTAACTACTGGCCCACCTAGGAGCTAAGAAAGGCACTGGCAGTTGGGTGGACCAGGAAAGGTCTTCAATATTTTATTTGAGTTTTGAGGGAATCCAGGAAAACTGAGAAGTAAGAGCATTCTAAAATGGAGAACATACAGTATAGAGGCAAGGAGATGGGGATTTGATTATTACTGATAAGATAGTAAATCTTGGAAATTGTTTTAATTTGGAATTGGAATTGTTTTAAAGATTTTAAATGCCAGACAGACATTATATTTGGTCTTGGCTGAAAAAGGGAGCCACTAGAGCTTATTAAATATTGAGTATCAGAGTGGCCTGGTAAGATTTACATATTCATCAAGTCATTTAGGCAAGTGAGGGAAGGAAGACTTGTAGTGGGAAGAAATGTGAGGCAGGGATGTATTTTAAAGGACTATTAGAATATTCTAGGTAAGAGGTCATGATGCCTTGGACCAAAATGGAAAGAATTAAACAAGAAAGGTTTTGGAGGCACAGATGATTCTCCAAACTATATATTTGTACCTAAATCATCTTCTGACTTCCACTTTCAAATTTACAGCTGCCTACTGCTCATTTCCACCTACAGAAATACCCTCTAAAAATATCATAATCCACTTGTTCAAGATGGAAATAATCATTCCCCTACTTTTCCTCTATTTCATTTTTAAACATAATTTTATTTTTTAATTAACTCAAATCTATTCTCTCTCTAACCTTCCCACCTTTCTTCATTAAAAAGAAAGAATTCATAGCAAATATGTATAAAGAAGCAAAAGAAATTCTTTCACTGTCAACATCCTAAGATTACATTGATTGCTCAAACTGAGTCCAACATCTCTTTCATAAGATGGAGAGCATGCTTCATCACATCATCATGAACTCTAAAGAACTGTGGTTGTTCAGTGTTTACCTGTGTTCTTTAGTCTTTCAAAATTGTTTTTTTCTTCACAATATTATTATTATATAAATTGTTGTAGTATTGCTTACTTCACTGTGATCATTTCATACAAATCTCTCCAATTTTCCATGAAATTATTCTTTTATCATTTCCTATCCATCTTGCTCAATCATTCCCAAACTGATGCTCATCCCCTCACTTTTCAAATATTGACCATGGTAAAAAGGGCTTCTATGAAAAGGGGAGGTCTTTTCCCTCCCTTTTAGATTTGCAGGATAGACCCAGGAGTGATATTGCTAAATTGAATGAAATACACAATCTAATGCCTTTATGAGCTTAATTCAAAATTTCATTCAAGAATGGTTAGACAAATTTGCAATTCTAGTAATAGTACATTAATTTATAAATTTTTTCACAGCACCTTCAGCATTTTTTCTTTTTTTATCCACTTTGACAATATAAGCCCATCAACCTTAGAGTTGCTTTTGAATTTACCTTTCTCTAATTATGAGTTATGTGAAGAATTCTGTCATACTGCTATAAGAAAGCTTTTATTTAAAAATTTAAAAAATTCAGTTCCTAACCTCTGAGTTTATATTGATTGGTTCTTACTCCTATAAAATCTCAATCAGTTTCCTTTACATCTTGGTCATGAAGCATTTTTAGAGAAATTTGACACAGAATTTTTTTCTCTATTTACTTTTTCTCTTCTGATTTTAGCACACTTGGCTATGATTATGTGAAAATATTCAAATTTTATGCAACCAAAACTGCCAATTTTATTTTCTGTATTTATCTCAGTTCCCTGTTTGTTCATCAATTCTTCGCCAAGATCTGAAAGGTTATTGTCTTCCTTTCTCTTCTAATTTGCTTATCATATCAGTAGTTATGCCTTAGTCATATAATAATTTAGAGCTTATCTTGGTATACATGTGTATTAATCTAAATATAGACTTAGCCAGAATACTTTCAAGTTTTCCTAATAATTTTTGTTAAAGAGTTAATTGCTATTGAGATAGCTGAGATCTTTGTGCTTATCAACACTTGGATACTGTCCTCACTTCCTTTTGAATAGTGAATAACATCTCTGTTCTGGTGATTGGTCATTCAATTTCTTAAAAAGTACCAAATTGTTTTGATGATTAATACTTTGTAGTATAGTCTGAGATCTTTTACTGCTTTCTCTCTTTTTCCATTATCTCCCTTGAGATTCTTTACTGTTTTGTTCTGCAATGGAATTTTATTATTTTTAACTCTAAAAAAGGGAATCATATGGTAGTGTAATTAGTTTGATACTGGAGAAGTAAAATAATTTAGGGAGTATTGTTATTTTGAATCGATATATTCCTAAGTAACTGAGATTTTTAAATAATTATTTTCTTATAGCTTTCTATAAAGAGTATTTTGTAAATATGTTCAAATAATTCCTGTGTGTGTCATGGCAAATTGATTCCCCAAAATTTAATCTCTTTATAATTTTTTAGATGGAATTTAGAAGGAATTTCTCTTTTCCAGCTGCTGAATTTGCTTGGTAATTTGTAGAAATGGTAATAATTTTTGAGAGGTGACTATATATCCTTAATTTTTTACAATAGTGTGAACAATTTAAATTATATTTTTAAGCAAGTCCTTAGTGTTTTCTAAACAAATCTTAATATCGTCTGTGGGAAAAATGGCAATTCTGTTTCCTATTTGCTGTTGCCTCAATTCTTTTTACTTTTTCCTTGTACCTTTTAAAGCTAGCATTCCAGCACCATACCAAACCAAAATGGCACTAACAGACATTCTAGTTTTATACCTGATCTGAAAGTAAATGCATATAATGTGCTAGTTTTCAAGATTTAAAAAAAATATATATTTTTAGTTTTAAGTACAATTCACTGATATTTTTTCTCTCTTATTTGATGAAGAATTACTTAGCTACCCATATAAAATATTGGTATGTTATCTCATTGGAGTAGTTGTCTAAAATTAATTCTTCTATAGTTTTGTGTTCTGTAATTCACTCTATTAATTTTTACTAGACTACAAAAGAAATTTCAATTATATTTTAAGGATATAGATATTTCTATATATAAATGATTAAGAAATCCATTTGCCATGAACAAATATGTCATCCTTGTTACTATCTTAACAAAAATGTTAATTGTAGTAACTAAGGAAAATGGGTCAAAAATGTTATTATAACAAATAGGGGAAAATTAAAACTGAAAATTATATTATGCTATGGCTATGCATAAAAATATTCTCTGGTTTAACAAAATGTGATATAATCTTATTCCAGTCATAAGATATTATTTATGTAAAATAAGTTATCTGCTGAAATTAATATATATATATACAAAATAATGATTGAGATTAGTAGATTAAAAAGAATTACAAATAGCAGTATCTCAATCACTCTGAGGAAACTTGACATAAAAAAAGCAAAATAATCTAATCCCATTGCTTTTATGGCTTATACACTGTAAAATAGTAATTCTCAAATTGTTTTTTAAGGACCTTGTTTTACTCTTAAAAATTATTGAGGGGGGAGCAGCTAGGTGGCACAGTGGATAAAGAACCAGTCCTGGAGTCAGGAGTACCTGGGTTCAAATCTGGTCTCCAACACTTAATAATTACCTAGCTCTGTGGCCATGGGCAAGCCACTTAACCCCATTGCCTTGCAAAAAACCTAAAAAAATTATTGAAGATCTACCTCTAAGAACTTCTATTTATATTGGTTATTTCTATCTATACATTATATTAAAACTTTAACTATCTAGTTCTATTACAAAAGTAATTATGACTTTGTGAATCACCTAAAATGTCTTGGGAGCCCTGAACAGTACCCAGATGATTATTTGAAAACTACTGCTTTTGAAAATGGAAGAAAAGACTACCAATGTTTATCAATGAATAGGTAGAGTGTTGGGAATACTAAAGTTCAGAAGAAAATTAGGTATGAGGTCACTCATGCCTTTCTCTTCTACCAAGTATTAGTCATAGTGGTATAGACATTTTTTTAATTATCTGGTTATTAAGTAGAATTTTTTTCCACATTCTCTTAAATATCTTATATGAGGTATACATAGCTATATCTATATTTAGACATATATATATATATTATGATAACTAAAATTTTATAGTTATAAGGTTTGAGTATCTGAGAGGCTTGATGAATTTTATCTATTTTTATATGAAGGGGAACTTCCCTATGAAATATATTAACAAAATGATTTTGTTTCAATCCAAAGCAGTACATAATCTGAACTTAAAAGAGTTTCAAGCAATATTAGCTACTATAAAATCATAGAATGGTAAAGCTGGAAGAGATCTTAGAATTTTTGTAGTACAACTCTCTCATTCAAAAATCAAGAAACTGGGGGCATAGCCAAGATGGGGACAAGAGAGGAAAGTCTCTTAGGTGCTCTCTCATAAAACTTAGAACCTAAGGACTTCAACTAAATTTTCGAGAGACAGAACCCACAGAGGGTACATGGGAGGCAGTTCTCCTACTCAAGGTAACCTGGAAAAGAGCAGAAAGGCTCTGCTCCCTGGGGCTTGAGGGGTGGCCAGCCAGAGGGGTGGCCCGCCAGAGCAAAAGAACTTCAGCATCCGGGGGAGTTTCCTCACCTACAACATGGGGAGCACCTGGCACAAATTGGGGAAACAGCGGGGGAACCTCTGCCAGAGTGAGCATGTAAAGCCCAACCCTCAGGGTACACAGCCAGCAGTGAGCAGCAGCTCGTCCAAGGTAGACCAGGAAACAGAAGCAGGCAGCCAGTAAGCAGGAACCCCCAGGGTATGAGCCCACTGAGCTGAGGGAGGGGAGTGAAGAGAGAGAGAGACTGCTGAGCTCTGTCCTCTGCCCTTGGAACAGGACTCTGGGGCTCTGAACACATTCAGATCCCGATTGAAGTTTAGGCACCCCCATAGAACATCAGACCCCCCCACCTCAGCTCCATGGGAGAGGGGGGTGCATATGGTCATTCACAGACCAAGAGGAAGGACAGAGCCTCAAACACAAAGACCTTTGTGGTCCCACAAGCTCAGGAAGCACCCCCAAAACATGCTTAGGCTGGGAAAAATGAGCAAGCAGAGAAACAAGAAGAACACCATTGAGAAAAATTTCACATATGAGCCCAAGAAGGATCAAAACACTCAGTCTGAAGATGAGGAAGCACAAGATCCTGCATCTAAAGACTCCAAGAAAAACAGAAATTGGGCTCAGGCTATGACAGAGCTCAAAAAACACTTTGAAAATCAAATGAGGGAGTTAGAAGAAAATCTGGGAAAAGAAATGAGAGAGATACAGGAAAAACATGAAAATAAAGTCAGAAGCTTAGTCAAGGAAATCCAAAAAAATTCTGAAGAAAATAGCATGCTAAAAACCAGCTTAGGTCAAATGGATAAAACAGTTCAAAAAGTTATTGAGAAGAATGCTTTAAAAAGTACAATTGGCCAGATGGAAAAAGAGATAAGAAAGCTCTCTGAGGAAAACAAATCCTTCAGACAATGAATAGAACTCAGGGAGATTGATGAATTTACGAGAAATCAGGAATCAATACTTCAAAACCAAAAAAAAATGAAAAATTTGAAGAAAATGTGAAACATCTCATTGAAAGAAACAACTTATATGGAAAACAGATTTAGGAAAGATAACCTAAAAATTATTGGAATACCTGAAAGTCATGATCAGGAAAAGAGCCTTGACATAATTTTCAAAGAATTACAGCAGGAAAATTGCCCTGATATCCTAGAAGCAGAGGGCAAAATAGAAATGGAGAGAATCTACCGATCTCCCTAAGAAAGAGATCCCAAAAAACCAACCCCTAGGAATATTATAGCCAAGATCCAGAACTCCCAAGTCAAAGAGAAAATATTACAAGCAGCCAGAAGGACACAATTCAAATATTGTGGAGCTAAAGTCAGGATCACACAGGATTTAGCAGCAACTACATTTAAAGCTCATAGGGCTTGGAATATAATATACCGAAAGGCAAAAGAGCTTGGAATGCAACCAAGAATCAACTACCCAGCAAAAATGAATGTCCTCTTCCAGGGAAAAAGATGGATTTTCAATGAACCAGGGGAATTTCAAATGTTCCTGTTGGAATGGCCAGAGCTGAACAGAAGGTTTGATCTTCAGATACAGGACTCAATTGAAGCATAGAGATTGGAGGAGAAGGGGAAAATTTGAGGGACTTAAGGATGATGAACTGCATGTATTCCTGTATAGAAAAATGACTCTGATAATACTCATATGAACCTCAGTTAATAGAGAAGGTAGAAGGAGCTTTTATAGTTGAAGCACAGGAGAAAGCTGAATTTGGAGATAAAATATGGTGTAAAAATGGAATCAATAGAGAAAAGGGAAATGTAATGGGAGAAAGAAAAAGGAGAGAGGGGAATAAGCCAAGATATTTCATATAATAAGATTTTTCTTTATCACAATGTACTATTGCAATGTTATGGAAGGGGGAAGGCAAGGGGGAATGAGGGAATCTTCACTCTCATTAGAGGTGGCTAGGAGAGGAAACAGCATATATACTCAATGGGGTATAGGCACCTGGAGTAAGAAGGGTGGGGGATGGGGGAAGTGGGTGATGTGAGTGATGGAGGAGAAGATGGACCATGGGGGGGAGAGTGGTTATATATAACACATTTTCTCTTTTACTTCTTGCAAGGGGCTGGGATTGGATGACCTGTCTGTGACCATAGGGCCAGGTGGATGCTGGGTCTAAGGGGTGGTAAGGGGGCTCGGGGCCTCTTGGACCCAGGTCCAGGGATCTGTCTGCTGTGTCACTCAGCTACCCTACAGCAGAATCAGAGTGAAAGGAGAGAGAAATATAGTATATGGTAGTGGAGAAATACCAAAGGAGGGAGCTGTGATCAGCAATGGCAACGGTGGAAAAATATGGAAGTAACTTTTGCGATGGACTTATCATAAAGAATATGATCCACCTGAAACAGAGTTGTTGGTGTTGGAACAAAGACTGAAGCACATTTTTTATTATTATTATTATTTGGGGGGGTGTGCAGGGCAAATGGGGCTGGGTGGCCCGCCTGTAGCCTTATAGCAGGGTGATCATTGGGTGTCTGAGGCCAGATTGGGACCCGGGTGCTCCTGGCTCAAGGGCCAATGCTCTGTCCACCACCCAGCCACCCCTACTATTATTACGATTTTATTTTATTTCGGGTTTTTTTTTCTTTTGTTGGTTTTTGCAGGGCAGTGGGGTTGGGGTGGCTTGCATGTCACACAGCTGAGTGATTATTGTGTATATGGAGCCGGATATGGGCTCGGGTTCTCCTGGCTCCAGGGCTGGTGCTTCGTCCATTGCGCCACCTAGCCATACCTACAATTATTACTATTTTTTTAATTTTAATTTTTTTTCCTCTCCCCTTTACTTTATCGCTCAAGCAAGTCTATATTTTTGGGGGGAGGGGGCATTTTGTTTACTCTTAAACAGAGTATTTTATTAATGTATAAAAAACATTATTTGTACAAAATGAGAATAAATAAACATTAAATTTTAAAAAATCAAGAAACTAACTCACTGAAACTTAGATTGGAGGTATCATTAAAATTTTTTACAAAATGATATTTTCTGCAACTATAAATTAATGTAAAAATCTGTGATTTTCCACATAAAAATTTGCTTAAGGCAATTCTAGGTGTTGTTCCCAAAAATTAACATAATATTTTTATCCAACAAATTCTTGTAGAAAGAATGCATACCTGCTTTGGTCCAGGCAATTATAGGAGATGGGTTGCCATCAGCTTCACAAGGAAATTCTACAGTATGTCCTTCTAGCACTGCTTCATCTACAGGAATTACTGTAAACCGTGGAGGAGCTGAAGAAGAAAGGCAAAATAATATACTAGAGAGATTAATTATGGTATCTAATCTCCAGATTAGCATTTGCTTTTTTTAATGACTAAGAGAAAAAATTTTCAGTTGTGTTAGGTAGCCACTCAAAACAAACAACTGAAAAATATATGTGTGGCTGTGAGGAAATATAAATGAAAATAGCAACAACAACAATAATATATGAATCTATATCTTTGCAAAGAAGATTTTTGCATGATCTCATTTGGACCTTACAACACCATTATCCTTATTTGTCATAATATCAAGTTCTAATTGTTATGATCATATTCTCATCATTTATGTGCATTATAACTTATTGAAAACCCTATTTATATATGTTTACATTTATTTATATATAAAAATCTCATTTGATCATCATAATAATCCTGTGAGAAGTTGTTTTTATACTTGCATTTTTATAAATGAGGAAACTGAGAATGAGCACTATGGAGTGACTTGTCCAGGGTATGTCAATGTGTCTGAGTTAAGATTTGAACTACAGTCTTCCTCAGTCTAACTCCAGCATTCTATCTACTCTGCCCATCAGTTATGGTTCATGTTCCTATTTTAGGGACATGACACCAGAACAGAAAACATTGAATAAGACTGACAATAATATCTATGGAATTTTGTTCCCTGAATTTCTTGTATAATTTAATAGAAATGACAAGATCAACAACCTCTCCATCTTGTTATCTATCAGATCTCCCTTTCCCTAAGACTACAAGTAGATCATGACAACCTCAATTCTAATGATATGTATGTTCTGTGGAACAATGGATATATTTGAAGTCAGAAGATCTAAGTTCACATTCCAGCTCTGTTATTTATAACCTCTACTCATAACCTGGATAAACTCAAAAATCTAAGTCTCAGTTTGCCCATCTGTAAAATTAGAAAACTGGAAATATAAATTATCCCTACAATCCTAAGCAGCTCTAACCCCTGGGAACAGATTAAAGTCCTTTAATTGCTTTGTTAAAACAAAAATTTAATACTAGTGGTGCACACAGAAATCTTTTTCTACCACTTCTACCAAATCCCAAAAATTATTAAAAGCTTTTGGGATTGAGTGCCAAAGTATGGTGATGAAATAACATTTTGGAATTGAAAAGAGTCTTTGAGAGATTCATTAAATTCCTTATTTTATTTTGAGGAAAAAAGTAATGTCAAGAGAAGTTAAACTTACTTTGCCAAGGTCACACCACCAATTAGTAATAGAGTTAAGATTAGCATCTAGGTCATTCTCCTAGTTCTATGTTATCTTAATTCAAAAAAGTTTCTCAACTACTCTTTCTTATTTGGAGTGCTATCTATAATGAAGGATAACTCCTTGTATTTTTTAAAAAAATTAATTGGTGATTACAGTAAATGAAAAGTTGGAATACAAAGATAGTCTATGGCCTCAAAATATTTTTAAATTGATTCACATATTTGATACATGCTATTTAGTTATCTAAACTTATATTAATCAGAGGCCATTGTTAAGAACATTGGAGTTAACAAAGCTGAATCTCTTTCTTGAGTCAGATGCTTGACCATGAGATCAATTTTGATCAGCTTTAGTTTTCTTTTCTGTAAAATTAGGGCACCTGCCCCATCCATAACAAAAATTTGATTTAAAGATCAAAGAATATGACACATATAAATATATTGTGTAAATTGCTAAGAGCTCTACAAATGATAGCCAGCAAAAAATTAAAACCTTGTTTAAATAAGAAAATGAAAACAAAAAAAAAAAACAATGAAGACCATGGCATCTGAACAACTTTTTAAAATGTTAGAATGGTTTTTAAAATAGAAGACAGATTTATTGTTCTACTGTTTTGTTCACATTTTTATCATTTGAATTCAATTTTTCCTTATTATTTTGTCCGTTGGCAGCATCATGTGGGCAGGGATGAAATCTTACCTAGCTTCTTATCCCAATGTACAATCTTCTGAATAAAGAAGTGGTTAATAAATGGGCAATAACTGAATCAGTCAGCAAATAGAAAAGTGATAATTCAGAAACCAATAGAGTCATGCAGAAAAAGGGCAACTTGTTGGTGTAGTAGATAATGTGTGGAACTTAAGAATCAAGAAGCCCCAAGTTCATATCTTGACTCAGTCATTTATTAACTGTGTGAACCTAGACAAAATCACTTAACCTCTGTTTGCCTCAATTTCCTGATCTGTTAAAAAAAGAGATTAAAATATTTGGGGATTACTGTAAGGATGAAATTAGATAACATTTGTAAAGGACTTCCCAAAAATTAATGGTTTAAAAATACCTTCGGGGCAGCTATGTGACCCAGTGGATAAGAGCACTGACTCTGGAGTCAGGAGATATGAGTTCAAATTTGACCTAAGACACTTAATAATTGACTAGCTATGTGACCTTGGGCAACTCACTTAGCCCCATTACCATAAATAAAAATAAAATTTAAAAACAATAAAAAAATATTCACATGTATTGTCATCTATTATATCCACAATAATAATGTGAAGTGAATACGGGAGACTTGTTACCCTTCTATACATAAGGAAATTAAGACTCTAAAAGTTAAAAAGACTTGTCCAAGGGTGTGTTGGTAAATGTTTAACAACCAGTACTCTGGAAAAAATAGATAAATATCACATTTTAAAATCTAATCTGCATTATAAACATTTTTCCATCACTTCCTTCAGTGTGGATAATAAATAAAACAGGAAATCAAGCTCTGGTTTGTAGTGTCTACATATTCACATTATAAGTGTTCACATTGAAAATTTATTCAAATTAGTTCCAGCATTGTCCAAGGTTAACAAAGAAGGAATCAATCATTTATTAAGTGCCTATAATCTGCCATGGACTGAGCTAATAACTTTATAAATATTATCTTATTTGTTCTTCAAAACAACATAGGAGCTACGTACTATTACTATCCTCATTTAAAAGTTAAGAAAACTGAGTTTGAGATTTAGTGCCTTGCCTTGGATCACACAGTTAATAAGTGTCTGAGCTTAGATCTGAATTCAGTGTTCTTATCTACTGTCAATTAGCCGTCTTTATGCTTGAAGCTAAATTAAATCTTGAGAGAGACCCCATTTATACCGATATCATTAGCAGCACATGGAAGACAAGAAAGATAATCTTTTTCAATTTGAAAATAAAATATATGGGAGTCAAATTAAGCCCCACAAATTATCAAACAGAAAATAACTTCTGCTCATGTGCAGCAGCCCTGCTTCCTCTATAGAAAAGGTGGCAGGCAGCGGTAGAAAAAAGAAGAGTGAGTGTTAAACATTATACAGTTGTATCAGTAAATATATACATACATATATATATATATATATATATATATATATATATATATATATATATATGCTTAGTTACTAGAATTCTAAATGTAATTCCTTGGCCACCAACCAAAAGCTGTACATACTACTACATGAACTGTATTATTACCTCTGTGCATGCAGCCAGATAAGAGAAAGAAGTTGCAACTAAATTGGAAAATGATCATGGATTTTTACTTGGAGAATAAAATGAAGGAATTGGAAAAAAAGTAGGTTTTATAATGTATCCAAAGGACCAAAAAAAAAAAAGATTATGATATATTACCATAAAACTGGATTCTTTCTTTTACTCTAAACATTTGACCAGATATTTAGAAGCAAATTAAGTTAATTACTTCACAATTTTAAAATATGGATGTACTGCTCCAGAAGGAAATTATATATATATATATATATATATATATATATATATATATGTTCTTATAAGAAAGATAATTGAAAAAAAGAAAATTCATGAAGAATCATTTTAGATTATGTCTAACATTTCAAGTATCATATTGTTATAATACTGGAGAAACAGTTCTAATAGGGAAACTACTGAAAACACATGTAGAAGAAATTTGCTAGCTACTAGGACACAGAAATTAGAACTTAGAAATTAGGTTAACTCACTGGACCAGCAATCAAAAAGTTACAGGAACTACAATCACACTAGGAATGCTGAAAACACAGTCATTATTTTATGAAGTTGCCTAAAATGAGCTATTTTCACTGGGGAGTCAAAGTTATTATGTGCTTATATCTATTGCATAAAGTGTTTTGTTATTTTACTAAAATCAATCAAGAGTGGGCCCTTCTAGCTATTCATTCCTGGGATGCCTGGTAAAAAGGAGTTTTGATTTACAGCATTAATTACTGTATGCCTTATAAACTAAGTGCCTGCCTTGCACATTGATTTACATTGCTCACTGGGGGACTTGTTTTCCATTTTTATTTATCATTTCCCTCAACATCTGAGAGGCGAGTCTGTGTCACTTTAAATGTGATCTCAGAATAAATGGAAATTAAAGATCTGAATAATTTGAACTAACACCTGTTAAAAGGATGATAAAGAGTTAATTTCTTTCAGTATACAGTCCATTTTAATAGTCAAATGAAAGAAACTCTCTTTTTTGCAAACCAGTTGGATGGTTTAATGAACTCATTTAAATAGAATTAAAAAAAAAAAAAAACCTCTAACAGGTACAAGAATGCCACAAAGCTTAGCACATGGTGATTTCCACTGCCGATCATTTAACTGAAAGGAAAGCCTGGTATAGTTATAATAATCATAACAAAAACAGCAGTAAATATATAGGATATTATCTCATTTGAAATTCACAACAGCTTTTTAAAGTAGGAAGGGAAAGTAGTGCTACCTCATTTATTTTTGTCTATTTTATAAAATTCATATGATTTCAATTGTCTTATCCCCACACTCTGAATTTGTCGGGGTTGCTTATATAATCTCTATAATATAATATAATCAATGATTTTCCTCTATAACAGATTACATAAGTCATTTCATAATTGATTATAATAATAGCACACATAATGCAACCAAACAAAAGTCTGTGAGTCAAGCCCTTATTAGTTGTCAAAATAAAAGTAGGTCATTGTGAAAAATGGAAGAAAAAGAAAAAAGAGGGGAACAAGGAATGTTATACAAGTAATACATTTCCAATCAAACAAATTACACTGTCATAAACAAAGGTGTCAGTAAAATGCAAATCTGTGCAATCCATAAAATTATTTCAAGAAAGCAGACCCAAGACAGTATGAAAGTCAAAAAATGCTCTTGCAATTTTAGTTTGTTTAAGAGGTGAAAAGTAGATTGTATTTGTAGTCAAAATATCTAAGTATACAATTTCCTTACTTTGGTGATTTGCATAAGATACTTGACCTTTAGGATCTTCAGTTTCTTCATCTGCAAAATACAAATAATAGAACTTGGTATACTTAATTCACTGGATTATTGTGAGAATCAGATGTGGTTTTTAGGTGCATATCAGGGTAAGAGGCACAGAGAAGAAACACAGCACACTTGGAGTCACATTCCTATGTGTGGTAACCATAAAATCAACTCCTGGCTATTTGGTAGCCCAGGACAGTAAGGCTTCTCTATTTGAGAAAGAGATGGTAGATCCAGAGTGGTCATTGTCCTCCCCCTTTTCCTTTATAGTTGTAGTAGGATCAGGTATTGAACTTAAGGGTCACTGGAACTAGTAAAGATGACTCTGAATATGCTCCATGAAGATGACTGGGAGTGGGAGGGATCCTATTATATAAAATGTTATATAAATTTGTCAGCTATTTATTATACACTTCATCTTCTACCATTCTAAACAATAGTCATTTCAGGAAGTTTCATATTTAGTAATATCTTAATTACTTTAGGTCACAGTAAATTTTTTCCTACCACTGATTTTTAATATTTTATTTTTTCTTCATTCCATGGAAAATCGATTTTTACCATTTAAAAAAAAAATCGAGCTCCAAATTATCTACCTCTCTCTCTCTTTCTTCTTCCTTCCCTGAGTTGGGAAGCAATTTGATATAGGTTATACATGTGCAACAATTTTCTTTTAGGTTTTTGGAAGGCAAATGGGCTTAAGTGGCTTGCCCAAGGCCACACAGCTAGGTAATTATTAAGTGTGTGAGACTGGATTTGAACCCCGGTACTCCTGACTCCAGGGCCAATGCTTTATCCACTGCACCACCTAGCTGCCCCTATGTGCAATAATTTAAAAGATGTTTCCATTTAGTCATGTTATAAAATATAACACAGAGGAAAAGAAAAAGAAACATATGGTATCATTGATAAAAGTCCTGGGTTTGGGGATAAAGCCAAGATTTCATTGTAAAGTTAGGAAGCTCCAGGAACTATTCCCAAAACAATTTTATATGGAACCTCTAAATAGACCCTAAAGCTACAGAACCCACAAAAACAGCATGTAGTAAGTTTTCAACTCAAGATATCACCAAGGAATTTCAGTAAAGGTCTGTCTCCTGTAGATATGGAGGTAGTATAACCCAGAGTAGGCAGGAGTGCTAGAAAGTTCGCAAGAGGTTCTTAGTTACAGAGCAGCTTAGGTCTGGGCTCAACAATCCAGGGGTCAGCAGTGTTGGTCCCAATCCAAACTCAGAAGACAATGTTTGAGCTCCAGGAACACTGGAGCAAAAATCAGGACTGGGTAGGTCCTCCCTGACACAGGGAACAAACCAATAGCACCTGAAACACCATGGGCAATGATATAGGCAAGCAGTAAACCAGACACTAGACTCTGGCCACAGCACAAAACCATGGAATTGTGTCCCCTTTGAACCAGGAACAGAGCTCAACTATTAAAATGAGAAAAAAAAGCATGAACCACAAACCATTCTGTGAGGAATGATAAAAATACCATTTCAGAAAAGGAAAGCATTGACAAAATGCCTACATATGAAGCCTTAAAGTGATTTTTGAATTGTTCTCAAATCAAAAAAGGTCTTTTGAAAGAGTTCAAATAGGATTTTAAAAACAAAAGAAGAGAAGAAGAAAAATGGAAAAAGTAAATGAGAGTTATGCTGGAGAATTATGTAAAAATAACTGAAGAAAATAATATCTTAAAAAGTAAATTTTGGGGGCGGCTAGGTGGTGCAGTGGATAAAGCACCGGCCCTGGAGTCAGGAGTACCGGGGTTCAAATCCAGTCTCAGACACTTAATAATTACCTAGCTGTGTGGCCTTGGGCAAGCCACTTAACCCTGTTTGCCTTGCAAAAATCTAAGAAAAAAGTAAATTTGAACAAATGCAAAAATAAATCAACTCCTTTAAAAGAAAAATGGTAAACAGGAAAGGAATTAACTCATTAAAAGTAAAATTTTCCAATTAACCAAAATTAGAAATAGATAAATGGAAATTATAGACTCTAAGAGACACAAGATTCTATCAAAAGTCAAAAGGTAAAAAAAACCATAAAGTGCCTTTTTAGAAAAAAATAATAAATTGGAAAATAGATCCAGCAGAGATAATTTACAAATTATTAGTCTATCTGAATGCCATGGTCAGAAAAAGAACCTTGACAATATTATGCTAAAAATTATAATGGAAAAAGTCCTAATATCCTAGAACAAGAAGATAAAATAGTCTTGGAAAGGATCCATTAATCACCCCCAAAAAGAGATCCAAAAACAAAAGTCAAGGAATATTGTAGACAAATTTCAGGTTTCCCAGCTAAAGGAGAAAATACTACAAACTTCCAAAAATAAGTAATAAAAATACAAGGGAGTCGCAGTTAGAATTGCACAGGACTTATCATCTTCAACATTAAAGAATTAGAGACTTCGAAGATGGTATACCAGAGGGCAAAGGAGCTTGGATTATAACCAAAAATCAAATAACTGCAAAATGCAACATATATTTCTGGAAAAGTGAAGTTACAACAAAATAGAGAATTCTCAAACTTACCTGTTAAAAAGACCAGAAATGAAAATAAAATTTGATCTCCCAAAACAATATTCACAATATATGTAAAAAGATATCAAAAATGAACAAAAAACTCAGTTAATAAGACAATGGAAAAATGTTAGTTAATAAGAATAAACAGGAAGACAATATCTGTAACTTGAGAATTGTATATTTCTTAGGAGAATTGAAAGGAATTTACAAAAGGTGTAGGAATTTCTATTAGGACAACTGGAGGGAGGGTATCAGAGAATCGGAGCATAAATTGATTATGATGAGATAATATTTATGACTATTGAGAATTGTACTTCAATCAGGACTGTTAAAAGGAGTATACTTGACAGAAGGTATGGGTACAAGACAGTAATACAATTAAGATTTGAAAAAAGGATTATGCTGGGAGAAGGAGGTGGAGGTATTAGAAGTTAATCAGCACCACATAAAGAGGTGCAAAGAGCCTATTATCATAGAGGGAAAACAGAGAGAGTATAAACACTGAATAAATCTTACTCTCAATAGAATTGGCTCAAAGGGGTAATGATATACATTCCCAATAAGGTTTAGAAATTTATCCTACAGGGAAGTAGGAAGGAACAGGGGAAAGGACAGTGTGAGGCACAGTCAAAAGAAAATATTGATAAAGGAAGAATAAGGGGAAAGGAGAAAGAAATGTCCAAATAGGGTGAAGATAGGATGGAAGGCAAGAAAAAATTTTTGCACAAATAAAACCAATGCAAGCAAGATTAGAAGGAATGCAGAAAGTTGGGAAACAATTTTCACAGCTAGTGTTTCTGTAGGAAATGATGACTGGAAGGTCTTTGGAAAGGCCTGGAAAGATTTGCTTGAATTGATGCTGAGTGAAGAGAGCGGAACCAAGTGAACATTGCACATGTTTACCACAACATTGTGAGATGATCCACTATGATAGACACAGTTCTTAGCTCTTCAGTCATCAGGGTCAATCCTGAGAGACTTTCCATGGAAAATGTTATCCACATCCAGAGAAAAACTATGAATTCTGAATGCAGAAGAAAACATACTATGTTCATACTATAAAACTTCTATTCTGTTCCTTTCCCTCCCTGCCTTAGTTTTAATTCTTCTTTCACATCATGTCCAATATACAAATACGTTAAACATGATTGTACATTTGCAACCTGTATAAGATTGTTTCCTGCCCTAGGGAGAGAGGAGGAAAGAGAGGTTGGCAGAAAAATGTGTTAATCAAAAGCTTGCAAAAGGATGATGATTGTTGAAAATTATCTTTGCAAGAAATTGGAAAACAATAAAATAAAACTTTGTTGAAAAAAATGCTGGGCTGATTTGATAAGGACTATTAAGAATTTCTCTGAATTTGTCTTTTTGATTCATCAAATTTTCTAGGGCACTGAACTTGGAGCATGCAGGAAACTCTAAATGTGTCAAAGATGAAGCACCACTTGAGCTGACATAATTTGTTATTTCACCACAAACTTGACTCCATATGAGTCAGTGGGAAGCAAGATAGGTACCAACCAGTCTGTGCCAGACTGAGATAATGATTGTGCACTTGGTTTCTTTGCAGATAAGCACACCCTCCCATCTTCATAGTCTACAAGTTCCCAAAGGAAAAGAAAGAAAATTTTGCCATCATCTTGTTCCTTACTGAAGGTAGTGGTCTTGTCATCTTCCCCAACCTTGCTGCAATGGTTCCCTTGCCATATCATGCCCCTACCTGGTATCTCCTCCTCTGTTTGTCCTGCTATTATAAAACTGTAAACTTCTGGAAAGACTATGAGCCCTTTTAGCTTCCACATGCTTATTCATTTCTTTGGTTTTTCATTCCTTTTATTATTTTTTGTGTAGTAATTTATTTTTCTCTAATTACATGCAGAAATAATTTTTTACTTTTGATAAAATTAGGTTCCAAATTATCAACCTCCCTCCCTCCCAAACTCCACACATTGAGAAGGCAAGCAATTCAATATATGTTATACATGTTTATTGAAGCAAATATATATTTCTGCATAAGTCATGTTGTAAAAGAAAAATAGTCAAAATAAGAGAAGAAAAATAAAGTAAAAAGTATACTTCAATCTCTATTCAGTCACCATCAGTCCCATCTCTAAGGATAGACAGCATTTTTCATCAAAAGAATTTCGAATTGTCTTGGCTCACTGTACTGCTGAGAATAGCTAAATCATTTACAGCTGATCACCTTACAATATTGCTGCTAATCTCCACAGAACATGCCACTTTGTATCAGCTTCTGTAAGTCTTTCCAGGTTTTTCTGAGAGCATCCTATTCAGCATTTCTTATAGCATAATGATATTCCATTATAATCATATTCCATAATTTGTTCAGTCATTCTTCAATTAAGGGGCATCCCCTCAATTTCCAATTCTTTTCCATCAGAAAAGAGCTGCTATCAACATTTTAATACATATTTATTCTTTTCTCTTCTGCTTTTTTATTTCTTTTGGGATGCAGACCTAGTAGTGGTATTGCTAGTTTGGATATGCATGGTTTAATAGCTCTTTAGCATACTTCTGAATTGCTCTATAGAATAGATGAATCAGGTCACAACTCTACCAGCATTGCATTAATGTCTCATTTTTCCCACATCCCCTCCAACATTGGTCATATTACTTTTCTTTTATATTAATCAATCTACTTGCATGAAATAGTAACTCAGAATTGTTTTAATTTGTTTTTCTCCAATCAATATTAATTTAGAGCACTGTTCATAGAGATAACTTTCATTATTTCATTTGAAAAAATCATATTTTTATCAGTTATCAGAAGTCATTCTCTAATTAATAAATGATCAAAAGCTATAGTTTCTGGAGGAAGCTGTTCATCACAGAAGTCTCATAACATTGTGATTGTCTGTTGATTGATCCTGCCTGATATTTATTACTAAGGAAAAATCATTGAAAATTTCTCTCCTTCATTTCCCTCCTCCATGGCATAGGGCCTGTAGTTTTGCATAATATGAGACTCAAATTGGGATGATGAATATAAATCACTTTTTAGACTGAAACTTTATTAAAATGTCTGGAACATATAATACAGGCACACTTAATTGTTCATTGATAGAATTGATTATTACCCACAAAATAAAACTTTATATGTCTTTAAATTAAAGCACTACTCTTTGTTCAAAAGAGAAAAGAAATAATCTGGTTTGGGAGAAACAATGCTGGAACTGCTCAAATCCTAATGGAAAGATTTACAAGGAATAGCACTTAAAATGGGGCATGTTCTTTCTTTAGGTTTGTTGAAGTAGAAAATTACTATAAGAAAAAATTTAATGCCTATCGTTACATTATTGCTGGAAAATAATATATAAATGTCACCTGTTATTATTATTACTCAAAAAGAAATATTGAAAAATACAGCAAAACTTCTAATTCTTTACTTCCAACAAGTGACAGTCATTTAAAACAAACAATCCCTAGTTCTGCAACTTCCGCACTGCTACTGTAAATCTAGAGTGAGGGAAAATGGAAATTGAAATAATATAAAACAAAGAATACTGACATAAATAATTGATATAGCACTACACTGCTGCCTAATTTAAAAATTTGTGAATTTCAAATGAGATAATTTATTTTAAAGAGCTAAGCAAATAGAAAAGTACCTGATAAGCTTATATTATTATTGTTATTGTTATTATTACTGTAATAGCAGTATCAGTTTTAACAGCTAAGTAGAGCCCTGATGAATGTTTTTACATTATGATGCTTTTCCTTCATTTTCTTTTTTTTTTTTGGTTTTTGCAAGGAAATGGGGGTTAAGTGCCTTGCCCAAGGTCACTAAAGGACATATTATTAGGCAATTATTAAGTGACTAAGGTCAGATTTGAACTCAGGGCCTCCTGACTCCAGGGCTGGTGCTCTATTAAATCACCTAGCTGCCCTTATCCTTCATTGTGAAAGAGGACCATGACATCAGTGAGGTAAAGCCATGAAAAGCACATGAACTGAATTTGAGTGAGGGATTGCTGTGCTAAGTCACCAACCTCACTTTCTCCTCTAGAGTCATCTGGAGTCCAGTGGCCAGATATGAATCTTGATGACTGGAGATGATCCTGGATGTGAGGCAATCAGTGATTTGCCCAAGGCCAACTGGTAAGAGTCTAATATATGAGACTGGATTTGAACTCCTTTCCTCCTGACTGCAAGGGCAGCACTCAATCCATTGCACCACATAGCTGCTCCTTTAACATCATAAAGATTATGGCAATATGCCAAGGCCCTGAGTAGGAACGCCCAGATCATAAATTATCTATAATGGGAGCTTGAGGCTCAGAAAAACAAACTTGCTCATGATCACAAAAAGCTAAGTGTCTGAAGTAGAATTTTTGTCCGGGTCTTCCTAAGCTCTGTCATTGCTTCTTAAATATGATTAAGGTTGCTTACAGAAAATCTATTACCTCAAAGTCATTTAGAAAATAAAACTATTTCTTCCCCCTCACACATATACACACAAACACACATTTTAAATCAAATCCATTTTCACTCTGGATTCTGGGTTTCTCTGAATAACAAAAGTAAAAACAATATCAACAAAAATATTAAAAATAATAATAAATAACACTTTAAAGTTAGAAGTCATCCGGAGATTGTCTAGTTCAAATAAGGACCCTAGAGCCTAAATAAGAATCTTCTCTACATTATATTAAACAACTGACCATCCCATTAATGCCTAAAGATCGCTAATGATACAGAGCCTCATATACTCCAAGAAAGTTACAATTGTTAAAGTTTTTATCTTTTTTTTTTTTTAGTTTTTTTTTATGCAAGGCAATGGGGTTAAGTGGCTTGCCCAAGGCCACACATCTAGGTAATTATTAAGTGTCTGAGGCCAAATTTGAACCCAGGTACTCCTGACTCCAGGGCTGGTGCTCTATCCAGTGGACCACCTAGCTGCCTCTTTAAGTTTTATCTTAACATTGAACTTAAATGTCTCTTCAATTTTCACCCCTTCCTTTAATTCCTATTATATACAAGGGGAACAATTATAAACAAATCAAACAGAACAGGTAAAGCAGTGTGGTACAGCAGAAAGCATGTTGAACTTGGAGTCATATGGTCTGAGTTCAAAATCCTGAATCTGCTCCTTGTACCCATGTGACTTTAGAAGAGTTACTTGACTTACTTGAGGCCTGAGTTTTTCTCATCTGTAAAATAAGAGGGTTTGACTTGACCTTTCAACCTTAATATCAGCGATTCTATGTTTTTAGTTTGAGTAACAGCTATACCAAGTTTTGTGAAGACTTTTTGTTCTACTTACCTTGAACAATGATAGCTGCTGTTGATTGAATAGATCCTTGCTGATTACTGGCATGACAGGTAAACTGTCCATGATCCTGCAAAGTGATGTTCTGAATAAACAATCCTCCAGAAGTAATGATGTACCTGGATTCATCCAAAGCCTCCGCTTTGCCCCTGGTCCAAACAATATGGGGTTGAGGATGGCCTGTGGCCATGCATTCCAAAGTTGCACTGGTGCCAATGAGAACTTCTGTGTCCTGAGGTTGGATTACAAAACTGGGCTTTGCTGTGAGCAAGAGAGAAAGAAAATAACATAAGTAAACATATCTTAAGGCATTTTTACACATTTGAATCACTGAAATGTATCAAATTCAATTCTCATTTAAACTCATTATTGCTAATCAGGATAAACATCCTGAGCACCAAATAATTTATTGCCAAATAACAAGCATGAATTTCCCAAAATCTTTGGAGGATATTTTCTTTCTTTCTGAGGAACACCAAGCACTTAAAAGATGTCTATGATGATAGCTACATTTTTATAAAGTCACCTCATGTTTTGAGTAAAGGTTGGACTTAATGATGTCTCAGTACTCTTACATCTCTAGAGTTCTAAAATTCTAAAAGTCTTATAATAAAATTAATCCCATACAGGAATGGCTCTTTAAGAAAAGAATTTCCAGTATTGATAATAATTGATATTATCATTAGGAGCTGCAAACTGTCAGAATTAATATCTATATCTATGACATAGGAATCCATTTGATTTAACTCCCATTTCTTTAATAAATTCCATGCACAAATATGGGATTTCTCATATAGAAATGATTTTTGTAATCCTATTTCATGCAATTAAAATATTATTCTGAGTTATTCACAGATTTAACCAGTTACTAAAAGACTTCATGATACAAAAATTGTTAATGATATTTGTCCTAAAGTGATTTTAAATTTTGGAAAAAGTATTGAACTGGAAATTGAAGTATGTTTCAACATGTAGTCAAGTAACCCTCTCATTATAAAGAACCAATTAGGATCCATCAATATATATATACATACACACACACACACACACACACACACACACACACACACACAATATTCTGAGTTATATGGGCAAAATTCAATAGGATTGTGGCAAAGCCTAGTCATTAACATACTTTAGACAGTTGCAAATATTTTTTTTAACTTTAAATCAATCAAGATATATTTATTGAGTGCCCATCTTCTAAGCACTGAGTTAGGCATCAGAGATCTAAATTCAAAGAATGAAGCAATTCCTTCTTACAAGGAGTGAGAGGAAATTATGTAATGGAGGAATTTTAATATTATATATGTACATAAAATTGATCAGCATAAATACTACTAAATACAAAGTAATTATATATGGTTTATAATAGTAGCTTGGAGGGGATTGTTCTATCAATTTGGGGAATCATATAAATGCTTCATGGAGAAGATGGTACCTGAGCCACATCATTTTTATTTAGCAGATTAATATTTAAGAGATTCTTTCTTCTTCTAATTAATGCTATTAAATATATATTTTGAAGAAACAGAATGATAACAGTTTATGGTCAAATAAAAACACTAATTTTCCCCAAAGCCATAATTTATTGAAGATTTATTGAAGAATAATGTGAAAGTTTAAGACTTTCAGCTTTTCATTAGGAAACATGATAAAACCTAGGAATTGTTATTCCTATTCTACAGATGAACTGAAATTTATCTATAACAAAGTGTAAATCATGTAAACAACCAACTTAACAAATATTAGCTCTCTTAATAAAACAAGAATTGACAGATATGGCAAATCTCCTCTAGCTATCTAATCAGAAGTATTCTCCAACCAGAGTTTATAAGATATTTCTTTAAAAGTGATGAAAGATTCAAATATGGCCTCAGACACTTAATAATTACCACCTGTGTGGTCTTGGGCAAGCCATTTAACCCCACTGCCTTGTAAAAAAAAAACCTTAAAAAATAAAGAATTTCTTGAGACGGCTAGGTATCCCAGTGGATAGAGCACTGGCCCTGGAGTCAGGAGTACCTGAGTTCAAATGCAGCCTCATATACTTAATAATTACCTAGCTATGTGGCCTTGGGCAAGTCACTTAACCCCATTGCCTTGCAAAAACACCTAAAAAAAGGAGATGAAATAAATAAAAGAAGGCAAATGTCAAGAGGGAAAAAGAAATGTTAGGCAATATCTTTGATGTATTAATAAAGAACATTTAAAAATTGTGACTAATAATAATTTTATCATAGTCACATATTGTATATTAATGATGATTAGTTTGATTCTATTTTAAATAACAACAGAATTGCCTGACATATTTCTATTAAATGCAAAAAACAAAAATTTACTTGGAAGACTGGTATATCTGAGGATGGCATTCTGTGTCTTGACTTCTCCAGCAGAATTCTTGGCCATACATTGATAAACACCTTGGTCTGATTCTCTTGTGTTCAGGATCATGAGAGTTCCATCATCAAGTAAATTCAGTCGAGCATTATCTTTCAAATCCAATGAGTGGCTGAAAATAAATTTTACTCAAAAAATGTATTTTAAAACAAAATTTTAAATTATTCAAATATATAAAAGCCTAGAATTTCTTAAGTATATCATTTTAGTAAATAATTAATTCTGAGTTAATATTTTTGATTTATTGAAAAGTATTGTGAAAGTTTAAGTCTTAATTCAGTTTTTCATTAGATAAGGGATCCAATATTTTTCCTTTCAAAATCCAGTTATTTTCAGTTATAAATTTATAATGAATGTAGCCTGAAAGTCAGCAAAAGTCAGAAAGGAAGGCAATTTCTGTTCTGCATTCCAGAGCCAAATGTAGAAAATGAAGAAGCTTCAAAGTCTTTCCTTATTTAACTAGCTCCCCTTCTCTCATTCCAAATTCATATAAAAGGCTTCTGCTGAGCAGAAAGGAATGTTGAAAGAGAAGCAGATGACTTGAGTTTAATGATTAAAGTAATCAACTTGGTCTATAGACAAGAAAGAGTTGTTACGGGGAATTTCAAGCATCCAGACATCCATACTTGAATAATGACAAAAGTCAATGACAGAAGGAAGAATAATTAGATGCACTGGTGCAGTCTCTGGTAAGGAGTGATGCTATCCATTGAATGAACAGGAAATAAAATAGTTCTTTCAGGGCTATATCACACAATCACAACAGGACAAAGCACCCAATATGCCCAAGATGGGATTTTCCAAAATCAATGCTGCATATAGTCCTAGGGAATTCACCATTCATAGTTGTTTTTGGACATACCTGCTTTCCTCAGATGAATTGTAAAGTGACAGAAACTATTCCAAATTAAAAAATAGAGCTGATTTATTGAATATATGGCATTTCACCATAACTTGATCTTCCCTGCTTTTTGCCAAGGCTTCTACTCTATTCTCATTGACTTTCCACAAAAGCATTCCAAAACTGTTTTCTGACTACTAATTGTAGCCCTAGAACCTATTTTTACCACAGGATACGCAGCTGAGAGATGAACTAGCAGTTCTAGTACATGAGGCAAGCAACTTTAAAACATGATCCAAGGCAGGAAGAATGAAAAGTACATTCACATCAAATTTTAAAAAACAGATTTACTGGGCCTTGGGACATAATTTCAACTATAAAACATTGTTGCAGGGTAGACAAAATAGAGTTCTTATCTGTGGAAGAGGGAAAATAGAAATCCAAGAATACCCACGAAGACATAACTTAGAGGTAGGGGGAGGGTGTGATTAGACCAAGGAGCAGCTTATCATGGTAGGATGTAAGGGAAAGGGAGGGGAAAGTGAACCATCTGGTAGCTTATTATTTTACCTAATTATTCTTGTTAATTAGGTGCTCAACTCAATTGTTTCTACTTGCTGAAAAAGTAAAAATACTTTCAGTGTCCTTTAAATTTCTGCACACTAAAGAAAATTCCTAGGCACATCATCCTAGTTACTGCTTTGCTTAGCCTCATACTTGACTGAAAAAAAATAAGGTCACTTATAGGTAAATAAATCCCTCATCTCCCTTCTACCAATTTTCAGAAATTTTTGACATCATCAGCCTTTCCTCCAATTTTGCTGACACAGTGAAAGAAATATTCTTACTCCTCACTAAGGCTCATTCTTCTACTCTCATCTTCAACCCCATTCTCTGCTGGTTCATCCAGAACATTGTTTCTTCATTTCCTCTTTCATGTATCTTCTAGTTTTATCTTTCCAATCCTAAAAAATATTGCTAAATTATAGGAATTCTCCTCATAGATGTCCTATTAGCAATCCAAACTTAATGGTCTAAACCCTGTTCTTTATATCTCTTACCCCACTACCTTTCATACATACACACAAAAACTGATATTTCTCCTGTCATCAATATTTTGAAACTCTTCAATGTTCAATATAATAGTTTCTTTAACTTATATATAAGATGATTATATATTATTAGTGTGTCAACAAATATTTATTAAATGTTTACTACATATATTTTAGACACTGAACTAAGTACTGGGAAATCAGAGGCCCTCAAGGAAAATACAGTTTAAATTGTATACTAGTTATGGGTGTCTTTATCTGTTATGCATGTCTTTATCTGTTATTAGACTGTAACATATGAGGATCGAGACTGGTTCTTATCAAAACTGCAGCTCTCACAGTGCCAAGCATAGATCTCTGAATACAGAAGGTGCTTAATAGCTATCAATTGAAATTAAATTGAATCTACTTAAAGTGTCTGTCTGCTAAAATTGGAATAATCAATTAATTACATCCATCTCTTGCTGTTTATAACACTTTCCAGAAGGCAGAGGAAACAGTAAATAGAACATCAGTCCTGACTGATTCTCTGTAATGAGGAGGAACTAATAAGTGAAAAGATAAACAATGAGAACTCTGGGAGAAAAATGATCCTGTGATTTTAGAGTTTATGTAAGAGAAATGGAAGACGACTATAAACCCTACTCAAATCTAACAAATTATAATAAACTTTCAATAATATTCAGGAAAAATAGGTGTAAATCCATAATGTGGGATTTTATCATGGAAGATGCTTTTTATAAGCTTGGAGATTCTTTTTTTTAGGTTTGTTTTTTTTTTTTTTTTTTGCAAGGCAAATGGGGTTAAGTGGCTTGCCCAAGGCCACACAACTAGGTAATTATTAAGTGTCTGAGACTGGATTTGAACCCAGGTACTCCTGACTTCAAGGACAGTGCTTTATCTACTATGCCACCTAGCCACCCCTCTTGGAGATTCTTAACAAAATCTGGATAAGGAAGAAAATAGAAAGGGCCTCTATGTGGTTATATAGAGGTGCAGTAGAGAGAGTACAGGACTTGGAATCTGAAAAACTTAGTTCAAATGCAGCCTCAAACATTATATTAGTTAAAAAGTCTGGAAAAGTCTTGGCCTTGCTTTCCCATCTGTAAAATGGGATTAATAATTTCACCTGCCACATATGGTTGCTGTGAGGATTAAATGAAATAATGTTTTGAAGGGTTCTGCAAATGTTAAAATCCTATATAAATATAATCTGTGGTTATTGTTATGGCTCTCTAATGAGTACAAATTTTTAAAGACAGATTCTGTTGAACTTAACAGAAAAAAAACTCTAGAATCATTTATAGAAAATAGTACACAGAAATCCAGGAATACCTGAAAGGGCATAACTGGGGTGGGGGAGAGAATTTTTCCCTCCAAAGTATTCAAATTTTTAAAGAAAAATAGCAAAATTAAAAGAAGGGTAACTTAATCAAGATAAAAACTAATTTAATGTAAGTATGAGAACATTGACAGAAAGGTAAAACCTAGAATTCCCTCATTTCTTTAAGTCAAGGATAACAAACAATCAGTAGACAAGAAGAAAAATGAAAGAATAGACTCATAGCTGAGGATAGTTTGAAAAATATTAGTGGATGGCAAAGATAAAGGAAAGTTAGCCAATTCCTATTTTGCTTGTTTTTTCTAAGATGGAAAATAATGTTAAGACAAAAAGAACCATAATAAAATAGCTGTGTAGGAATTGAAAGTAATAATAAAATAGTAATAAATATACTAGAATATACTCAGAGTAAGAGCACATGCTTTCTCTAAAATGAGTTAAAGTTCTCTAGCCTGAGAAAATTACATAAGAAGATATTGAAAATATTTACAGGTATGTCCTTTGTGCCATTTTCACATAGAACAACTCATACTCAACTAACCTTATTATGTTTCTTAAGTGGTTACTGGATTGGTGGTACATTAGTAATATAATATGCCTACATTTGAAAAGGTCTCTCTAAATGTATAGAAAAGATAGAGAAGTTAACTGAATAAAGATTACTATGCAGTCATTTTTCAGTCATGTCTAACTCTTCAGGATTCCATTTGGTGTTTTCTTGGCAGATACTAGAGTGGTTTGCCATTTCCTTCTCCAACCCTTTTCATAGATGAGAAAATTGAAGCAAATAGGATTAAGTGATTTGCCCAGGGACTGAGATAAGATCTGAACTCACCAAAATGAGTTTCTATGACTACAGCCCTGGGTGTCTATGAATATAGCCCTAACTCTCTATATCCTCTGAGTCACTTAGCAGTCCAAATAATGGCACAATTAAACATTTTCAGAATTATTTTATTTTCTAGTTACAAAGAGAGTTAGACAGTGAGTGAAAGTCACCCATACAGAAGCCTCTAGTGAAATTCCACACATCTTTGTCTATAGACCTTATCTGGATATTACATTTACCAGTGATATTGATGAACAAAAATTACATATCTATTAATCCATCAAGTGAAAAAAATTAGAAGTAACAAATGTAATTGTTAACTGATAGAGAGAAGATATAAAAATGTCTAAATACTGGGAACAAGATGAAGTTTAATAGAACATCCTGAACCTAAGATTTTTAAAACTGTACAAGTAGAGGCCAGAGAGATTTTAAGGATAATAGTTTTTATTTTTTTAAATCCTGGGTGGGGAGGGGGTTAATGAACTGTTAGCTCAAATGTTTTAATAATGTGGCATAAGTATAGAAAAGACTAATGTGATTTTTTTTTGCTGAATTAAGAGAATTAAGAGTAAATATAGATTATATTTTGACTGTAGACTACCATGGTCAGAACACACGTAGTGATCCTTTCATTTTAGGACAGACATGGCAAACTCGTGCATGTCAAGAAGATGAAGAAGATAATCAGGAGACTCAAAATTATTACATGGAATGACCAATTAAAGGAACTTGGGGTGTTTATTGTAGAGAAAAGAATTCTTAGTGACACATGATCAGTTTCTTCTATTATTCAAAGGACTGTGATGTGCAAGTTTCAGCTTGACTTGAAAGATAGAAATAGAAATAGAACTTATGAGTAGAAATTATGGGAAAGATTTCGCTATAATATGGGAAAGGTCCTCTGAAATCAATGAAAGCAGAACAAACTGGAATGGACAACCTTGTGCCATAGTAAGACACTCATTACTAAAGCATTACTGAAAAGGCTAGATGAACATTATTGAGAATATTGTAGAAACAACCTATAATTCTTGTGGAGTTACAATAGATCACAGAATCCCAGAACCAGAAAGGATCTCAATTCTTTTTTTCTGTAAAATAACAAAATTGGATAAGATGATCTCCAAAAGTAGAATACTAAATATGGAGTCAAAAAGACTTGATTTCAAAATCTGTATGACCTTGAGCTAATGTCTCAGCCTCGTTTTCCCCATCTATAACATAATAGAATCAATCTTACCTGACTGTTGTATCATTTACAATAATATATGTAATTGCAAAATTTAAAGTAGTATATAAATGTTAGCTATTGTTAAATTTCTAAAGCTAAATTTATGAACTTGTGTTATCAATCAATGCTTAAACTGTAATACTTCTATAGTACTCCAAAAAAATAGTCATTTGCCAATGGTAAACTCCAGTTTTGGGAAGCCAATTTTCCTCTGAAGAAGGCTAATTCACTTTCAAAAATCTCTAAGTTTTAGGATGTTTCCTATTATCAAACTGAATGTTATTGTTGTTGAAAACTTATGCCTGTAGTTCCTACTCCTAGTTCTGCCCTCTGTGTGTCAGAGAGAAAAAAAAAGCTATCTCTCTCCCCCAAGTAATATTTAAGGACAGTTAACATGATCACCTAAATTTTCTTCTTCTTGTCTCCATATAATAAAGACCCTAGTTCCTTCAACTGAGTATCATAAGCATGATCTCTGGTACCCTAAAAATCCATGCATGCTAACATTCTTTTTTTTAGGTTTCTGCAAGGCAAATGGGGTTAAGTGGCTTGCCCAAGGCCACACAGCTAGGTAATTATTAAGTGTCTGGGACCAGATTTGAACCCAGGTACACCTGACTCCAGGACCGGTTCTTTATCCACTGCGCCACCTAGCCACCCCCTAGCATTCTTCACATACAGAAACCAGAATTAAACACAATGTTCAAAAAGTGATGTGACCAGAGCAGAGAACATTAGCATTATCACCTCCTTTGTCCTATATGTATGCCTTTCAATGAAACTTAATATTTCATATATATAAGCTGAAATGACATATATCATATAGATATATTTAAATCATGCCAACATTATTTGCTCATTTTGATATTTCGCTTTACTTAATCCTTTAGATCTAACTACAACTCCTTCATACTGTGATCAGAAATATTTGAAACTCAGAATAGAAATGTACATTTATTCCATTACATTCCATAATATAAGATTTAGAACATTGTAATGGCAGATATTTCGTCATCAAACATGCCTGTTGCTCCTTTTACTGTAAATTTAGATCATCTGTAAAACTGATCAATTTTGATAATCTTAATTGATGAATATGCAACTTACAGAAATAAACAAACTGTGACAATAGATAGATTATTGAGGTACTTATTTCCTCTAATCTGAAAGCAATTTTTATAACTACCCTCTGCATAAGATCATTTGACTAGATCTAATCCAAACAAATGTATGCTCAATTATTCCACAGTTCTATATCTTATCCAAATAGATAATATGAGAGACTTAGACAAAATCTTTACTGAAATGCATATTTGTTATTCTTATAGGATTAACCTTACCTACTAATACAATAATGTCATCAAAAATTAACTTTGTTTAGTCTACTTTGGGATTGTCCTTGGGACTGCTTCATCCTTGTCTAAATGCTCATAGATCAATAGTTTAATAAAAATCTCTAAAGTTGTGCTAGTCTGCTGTTGTCTTTTGTGAAAATCAGGATACATCTCCATTTCAGTAACTTCAGACATCATTAACATCAGATCATACATTCTATTGGCACATTGAGAAGATTTGGGGGGGGGGAACCTGATAATGTGAACTAATTAATAAGCAATAGTAATTCTCTTAGAATTCTTATTTATCTTCTGTTTTAACTCCCCATTAGTCCTTATTGTCTAATCTTACCAAGTTTGTAGATCTTTCTCCTTTGTGGAGAAACCAGAGGCAAAAATATGGATTGTTTCTCTCCAAAACTTAGAGAAAATTATTTCTATCAATACCTTTCCAGCCAGTGTGATTCAATAACCCACTGAATTGCAACTAAAAAACAAAACAAAACAACTTTTCTATTTCTACTGAAGACACCAGTCCAATTACCCAGGCTTGGAAACTTGAAATTATCCTTGACCTCTCTTTCTATCTTGCCTCCATAACCAATCATTTCAAAATTATTGTTTTTACTCCCACCAAATCTCTCAAATTTGTCTCTTCTGCATTCATAGTGCCATGATTCTAGTTGGACTCTTCCTTCTTGTCTGAATTACTATAACTTCCCAACTGGTCTCTCCACTTCCTGTATTACCTATCTCTAATATATCTTACATACAATTGTCAAAATTATCTTTTTCATCTCCAGTCACGAGTATATCATCCCCCTAATCAAAGGTATTAACTGTCTAAAGGACAAAATAAAATAGTAAACCTCAACTTGACATTTAAGCCAAACCTCTCCTCCCCTAAGACTGACTGCTATTTTCCTTTCTATACATTTCATATTACTTACTTGCAAATTCTATATTTTATCTGTCAATAGAGTGCTAGTACACTATACTCCTTACTGGAAGTCACAAAGAACTACTTAAGCAGATGAAAGAGTTCAAAGCAACTCTAAGTCTGTCCTTTTCCCCTAGAGGACCCTGACCCTTTTCCACTGTCATGAATTGGGGTAGAGGAACAAGAGATGACTTGGACTTTGTCACCTTATACCAAAGTAGCAAATTCTTTCCTCCCTAAGTCACACATATCCTTGTATGATCCAGAGGTTTCCACAAGATCACTTGGGATGGTATAGAGGCCAATTTAACTCCATCGATATAACCATAGAGTAATTTGTAGAATTTCACAGAAAATTATGGGAAATAGTTCTGTAATATGAATAATGACCCACACAGTACTAGAATATTAAAAATATATCTGGTTCCAGGCATTATGCTACCCAATCTCAGATCTTTGCTTAAATCTGAAAGCTATGAAAGAGAAGTATCTTTTCTACTCTATTCAATTAAGAATAGAATGAATTATTTCACTTAATCCTTTATCTAAGGGTGACACAAAAGTCTTTTAGTCCATTCCCTAACTATATACATTCATCATTCTTGTCCCAAAATATATCCTGTTTTAAAATACACTATAGATATCATCCATCAAGGTAGAAACAAAGCTTAAGATCATGTCTGTCAACAAGTCCCTCAGATGCTTTTCCATTACAGCAACTTTACTACTCCAGGTCAGAAATGAGAGTAAAGATTCTCAGGTCCTCTCCCGATAAAGAGATTTCCCCCACATTGGCTAGTTTCTGATTGAGGAAGTAGAAAGGGGAAAAAATCCTTGGTTCCAATATAATAATTAATTATTAAATATAAGAGAGAAAAAAGATTCTCAGGTCTCTGACATTTTGTACATGCATACATAAGAGTATTCATATGGCATTTACTTGTTATGTAGCCAAATAATCTTGGGTTTGGGGTTTCCTTCTGCCCGACAAGTAAAGTAGACAGTGTTCCCTGAAGTAACATCCACATCTTGGGGCTCAAAGGTAATTCGAGGTCTCTCTGTAACAAAAGAATTAAGGTGATTTAGAAGAAGTCTTAAAGATTAATATTTCACCATATGCTACAGATACTATTGAAAAGGAACTGGAGGAAAAATCCAGAGCTCTTTTGGAAAGTTAGGTTTATGTGAAAGCAGAAGTTTGCATAAGATTTCATCAGCTAACAAGAAATCCATGAAATATCACCCAATCTTTTCATCACTATTTTTGCATACTTGAAGGATTTTAGACACCTCAGTTGCATTTTCTGTTTAGTAATTAGAAACATTTTTGCTTGCAATTCACCCATGAAAAAATCTGCAGTGCAGTATTTTAAATCAAGTTTCTGAAATATTCCAGTTTCAAAAAGTTCAAAACAACTGTATTTATGGAAAGGTTTGGATTTTATGGGTCAATTTTTCAAACCAAATAGCTAAATTAAACTTGCAGTTTTACATGCACTATTCCTGGACAATTAACTTTCTAACCAACCAGTTTATTCATTTTACTTGGGGTTTCATAGGCTAATCCTTAAACCTAGATGAACAAAAATGCTTACCCAATGCAAGCTAATGTTCCTTTTCCATAGACTAAAGTTTGAATTCTAGAAGCATGGAAGCATTTTAAATTTAATTGCAATAAAGCATGTTTAAGATTATTCTGAAAAGGCTCATATCCTACTCAATTAGATTTGGAATAAGCCATTGTTCAGATAGGTGTTCCACTTTTTACAGCAAATCCCATTCATTACAGTATTTCAAAATTCAAGTTACTACTAGAGCCTCCTTTGTAAGAATATTTTCCTGTATCACTTGGTGATAGTCTGACAAGAAATTAAAAGAAAGATAAGTATATAATCTTTAGCAATTATATGCATTTATTACTTTGCTTAGGAAAAAAAGGGAGAGAAGCTGTCTATCAACAAGGATTTATGTACTTTCTAATATTTATAAATAATCATGTTAAGCATGGGAGACAAAAAAATTCCCTCCATCAAGTTTAATGGAAGAAACAAAAAACAAACAGCAATGTAAAGCAGGGTATTTAAAGGGCAAACTGGAGATCATTTTAGAGGAAAAGCACTAAGATCAAGGACCGAGAAACACTTCTTATAGAAGTACAGCTGCGATTTGAGGGAAGTCAGGAGAGAAGCATAAGGAGAGAGAGAGGGAGTTCCAGACCTGGGGGAGAGACAATGAAATTACTAAAAGTTGAGAGATGGAGATATGAATGAACAAAAAGGTTACTGTTATTGAATCAAAGCATACATAGGGGTGGAAATAGATGTAAAGGGTAAAAGCATGGGAAAGTAGTTTTAGACCAGTTTATAGGGGACTTTAAAGACAAAAGAGAGGATTTAATTTTTATCTTGAAGGCAATAGGGGACTGACATGGTCAGACAACTCTTTCTATAAAGTAAATCTGACCTCTGAGAGATGGATGGGCTAGAATGAAGAATGACTTGTGGCAGAGATAACAACCAGCCAGCACTAAGTGGTGAGCTCCTATACCACAGTGGAGTTGGTGTCAGTAGAGAGAAGGGAGCATATGAAAGAAATGCCATGAAGATAGAAGTGACAAGTCTGGACAAAGCATAGAACTATAAATCTACCACTAAACAGACCATCTGTTCCAACACCCCCCCCCCCCATTTTAGAAATGAGAAAACTGAGGACCAGGGAAATAAACTGACTTGCCTAAGGTAACAAAGGCAAAAAGCAACAAAAACAATATTTGAGTTCAGGTCCTCTGACTCTACAGTTTGTGTTGTTCTACTTTATCAAAGGACAGACTTTATTTATGAGGGTTGATAGTGACACTACATTTTATCAGAGGATACCAAGCCTGGAGTCAGCAAGACTCATCTTTCTGAATTCAAATCTGATACCAGATACTAACTGTGTGATCTTGGGAAAGTCACTTAACCCTGTTGACTTTAGTTTGTTCCTCTGTAAAATAAGATGAGGGGGACCAAGTACTTTGCCAGCAATATTCCAAATGGGGTCACAAAGAGTTGGATATAACTGAAAACAACTCAACAACTACTGAATAACAACAACATATTTTATAGTGTATCAGGTGAAATAATTTATGTGAAAAAACTTGGTGGCTCAGAAAGCCTACATATGTCATTATTACTGCATACCATCATTAATTGAAAAGACATAGATTCATGTCATCTCTTGGACTGGCATAAAGAAACCATAATATTGCTTTAGAAGATAATAATTTGGAACTGGATATCATTTAATCCAAGCATCTCATTTTACA
The DNA here is from genome assembly GCF_037893015.1 of Macrotis lagotis. NCBI lineage: Eukaryota > Metazoa > Chordata > Mammalia > Peramelemorphia > Peramelidae > Macrotis > Macrotis lagotis. The sequence goes on along the minus strand of NC_133666.1, from coordinate 429,848,799 downwards.
AATGAAAAAACTGAGACCCAGAAAAATTAAATCACTTCTCTGAGGACACACAGACCAAAAGAGACCATCAACATTAGAACTGAAGTGTTCCAACTCCAAAGCCACAACTTTTTCCATTTTACCACATTTACAAGGAATACATAGTACATTCATATAAAGTGCAAAATGTTTTTAGAATATAAATATTCTTTCACTTATGCATTCTTTTTTATCTCTTTTCATGTTTAGGTTTTGATTTTGCTTGGGTTTGGCAGGGGGAGGGGAGATGGTCAAATATCCAAATTAGGAAATGAATCCTATCCTCCTTAAATTTCTAGAAGAGTTATAAGTTGTGCTTAAAATGGCTTGATTAAAGTTGCCAAAATGGAAATATTTTGTTTCACTTGTCTTCTAATGCAAATATAGCACTTGTAAAATTGAAAAAGAAAAACTACTGCCAATAAGCTGTATTTCTACTTATTAATTAGTAAAAAGAAATTTATACAAGATTTGTTTTTAAAGTAATCTGCTACATTAAAAAACTAGCTTTAGAAATAGAATTTTCCCAGGGCGGAGCCAAGATGGCGACAAGAAGGGATCGAGTCTTAGGAGTTCTCCGATAAAACTCATGAGCTAAGGACTCTAACTAAACTTTTGAGAGAAAGAACCCACAAAGGGACCCAGTGAGGCAGTTCTCCTACTCAAGGTGCCCTGGAAAAGAGCAGAAAGGCTCTGCTCCCTGGGGTTGGAGGGGCAGCCCGCCAGAGGGGTGGCCCGCCAGAGCGAAAGAACTTCAGCCTCCCGGAGGCAGCCCCCTGGGAGTCACAGCTCACAGAAGCAGGGGAGTCTCCAGAGCTGCACCCTGAGGAGCACCGGGCACAAAGTGGGGGACCTCTGCCAGAGTGAGCACGTCAAGCCCAGCCCACAGGGCACACAGGGAGCAACTTGGTCTTTCAGCAGCGCAGATCAGGAAACAGAAGCAGGAGGAGCCAGTAAGCAGGAGGCCCCAGGGCATGAGCCCATTGAGCTGAGGGAGGGGAGTGAAGAGAGAGAAACTGCAGAGCTCTGTCCTCTGCCCCCGGAACAGGACTCTGGGGCTCTGACCACATTCAGATCCTGATCCCAGTCTAGGCCCCCCCATAGAACAACAGCCCCCCCCACCTCAGCCCCGTGGCACAGGGGGTCGCTTATGGTCATTCACAGACCAGGAGGGAGGACAGAGCCTCACATTCTGAGACCCTTGTGGGAGTATCCCAAAAGCTCAGGAAAGCACCCCAAAACCAGGCTCAGGCTGGGAAATTGAGCAAGCAGAGAAACAAAAGGAAGACTATTGAGAAATATTTTGCAAATGAGCCCAAGAAGGATCAAAATACTCAGTCTGAACATGAGGAAGCACAAGCTCCTGCATCTAAAGACTCCAAGAAAAACAGAAATTGGGCTCAGGCTATGACAGAGCTCAAAAAAGACTTTGAAAATCAAATGAAAGAGTTGGAAGAAAAACTGGGAAAAGAAAGGAGAGAGATGCAGGAAAAACATGAAAATGAAGTCAGCAGCTTAGTCAAGGAAATCCAAAAAACGCTGAAGAAAATAGCATGCTAAAAACCAGCTTAGGTGAAATGGATAAAACAGTTCAAAAAAGTTATTGAGGAGAAGAATGCTTTAAAAAGCAAAATTGGCCAGATGGAAAAAGAGATAAGAAAACTCTGAGGAGAACAAATCCTTCAGACAAAGAATAGAATTCAAGGAGATTGATGAATTTACCAGAAATCAGGAATCAATACTTCAAAACCAAAAAAATGAACAATTAGAAGAAAATGTGAAATATCTCATTGAAAAAAAACAACTGATATGGAAAACAGATTTAGGAAAGATAATTTAAAAATTATTGGAATACCTGAAAGTCATGATCAAGAAAAGAGCCTTGACATCATTTTCAAAGAATTACTACAGGAAAATTGCCCTGATATTCTAGAAGCAGAGGGCAAAATAGAAATGGAGAGAATCCACCGATCCCCCCACTGAGAAAAACATCCCAAAAAACCAACCCCTAGCAATATTATAGCCAAGTTCCAGAACTCCCAAGTCAAAGAGAAAATATTACAAGCAGCCAGAAGGACACAGTTCAAATATCGTGGAGCCACAGTCAGAATCACACAGGACTTAGCAGCAACTACATTGAAAGCTCGTAGGCCTTGGAATATAATATACTGGAAGGCAACAGCTTAGAATGCAGCCAAGAATGAACTACCCAGCAAGACTGAATGTCCTCTTCCAGGGAAAAAGATGGTCTTTCAATGAACCAAGGGAATTTCAAATGTTCCTTTTGAAATGGCCAGAGCTGAACAGAAGGTTTGATCTTCAGATACAGGACTCAGGTGAAGCATGGAGATTGGAGGAGACAGGGAAAATATGAGGGACTTAATGATGATGAACTGCATGTATTCCTGCATAGAAAAATGACACTGATAATCCTCATATGAACCCTCTCAGTTAATAGAGCAAGTAGAGGGAGCTTTTATAGTTGAAGCACAGGAGAAAGCTGAATTCGAAGATTAAAATATGGTGTAAAAATGGAGTCAATAGAAAAAAAGGGAAATGGAATGGGAGAAAGAAAAAGGAGAGGGGGAATAGTCCAATATATTTCACATAATAAGATTTTTTTATTACAATGAGCTATTGCAATGATATGGAAGGGGGGAGGCAAGGGGGAATGAGGGAACCTTTGCTCTCATCAGAGATGACTAGGAGAGGAAACAGCATATATACTCTATGGGGTATACGCATCTGGAGTAAGAAGGAGGGGGGAGCAGGGGGAAGGGGTGGAGATGTGAATAAAGGAGGAGAGGATGGACCATGGGGAGAGAGTGGTCAGATATAACACATTTTCTTTTTTATTTCTTGAAAGGGGCTGGGATTGGAAGGCCTGCCCAGGACCATAGGGCCAGGTGTATTCTGGGCCTAAGGGGTGGTATGCGGGCTCAGGACTTCTTGGTCCCAGGATCAGGGATCTCTCTGCTGCACCACTCAGCTACCCTACAGCAGAGTCAGAGTCAAAGGAGAGAGAAAATATAGTACATGGTAATGGAGAAATAAGAAAGGAGGGAGTTGCGATCAGCAATGGCAATGTTGTAAAAATATGGAAGTAACTTTTGTGATGGACTTATCATAAAGAATGTGATCCACCCCTGACAGAGTTGTTGGTGTTGGAACAAAGACTGAAGCACATTTTTTGTTATTATTATTTGGGGGAGGATGCAGGGCAAGTGGGGCTGGGTGGCCGTCTTGGGGCCACATAGTGGGGTGATCTTTGGGTGTCTGGGGCCGGATTTGGACCCGGGTGCTCCTGGCTCAAGGGCCAATGCTCTGTCTGCCACCCAGCCACCCCTACTATTATTACTATTTTATTTTATTTTGGGTCTTTTTTTTCTTCTTTTTGGTTTTTGCAGGGCAGTGGGGATGGGGTGGCTTGCATGTCACATGGCTGGGTGATTGTTGGGTTTATGAGGCTGGATATGGGCTTGGGTGCTTGTGGCTCCAGGGCTGGGGCTTCGTCCATTGCACTACCTGGCTATACCTACAATTATTACTATTATTTTTTTTAATTTTAATTTTTTTCTCTCCCCTTTACTTTTTTCGCCCAAGCAAGTCTATCTATATTCATGGGGGGAGGGGTATTTTGTTTACTTGTAAACAAGAATATTTTATTACTATAAAAATACATTTGTAAAAAATGAGAATAAAAAAATAAATTTAAAAAAAAGAAAAAAACTAAAAAAAAGAAAAAAATAGAATTTTCCATTTAAGGGCAATTAATGAATTTTTAAAATATTTTTATTCAAGTTACTATTTGATCATGGTTAGCAACATGATTCAATATTTTTAGGAATTGTAACTTCTCACTATTCTCTTCATCAATACACATCATACTCCTCTGTAGGTAGTTCTCAAGAGTTCCAGAGTTGCTGTGATCAAAAAAGTGTATCATCTCATGGACAAAATGGTCTCTCTAATCTTAGCTTGCTTGGTCCCCAGACAATGTATATACAGGCCATGCTTGGGACCAAATGTCAAGCCTTTTTATTTTAGTAATATATGCAAAAATCTGCTAATTCCCAGCTTTCTTTTGCCTTCAAGATCCTAGGGTAACCTTCTACACCACTATTAAACACTAGAGTTATTTCTGTTTGTCCTTCGTTCTCAAAAAAGACCATAACATCAGGGAATTGTTACTATGACATGCAAGTGAATTGGATTTAAGCGAGAGGAAATCTGTGCAAAGTCATCAGTTTGTCTTGCTTTCTTCTCAGGAGACATCTGAGATCATTGGTCAGATATGGATCAGGACAACTGAAGACGACCCCAAATGCATATGGACTTGGCCTTAGTGAAAGACATTTCTAAAGTACATATAAATGTGACTTTCTATTGTGTGCTTGGTTTCTTTGATTGACCTGTGATTAGTCATTATTATCATCATGCCCAAATGTATTATACAGATTATCAGTGATCAATCATTATTATAGTAAAAAAATAAGCAAAGATCAGAAAATTCATTCATTCTCTGTTATTTCCTTCTGTCTGTTAATTATTTGCATTTCATTCTGTAACTAACTTATCTAAACATAATTGTTTGTATGTTATCACCACCATCAGACTGGATGTTCCTTAAAAATATGTACTATTTTTTGACTTTCTTGTAACCACAGTCCCAGTACCAGTCGATACTTAATAAATGTGCACTGACACACTATTAAGTACCTACTGCACACAAAGCTCTGAACTAGATACTAATTCAAAAGAAATAGAAAATATAATTCTTCCATCCTTGTAGAGCTTACAATCTCAATGGGGTAACAAAATTAATATAGAAAAGTCATCTAAAGTATATAAGATAATGATAAAATAGTATAAACTATACAGAAGAGTTGAGGAAATTTGAGCAAAGTAACCAATTTATACTGAAATTAGTTTAAAAAGGGATCTTGAAGGAATGGAGCTAAGTTGAATCAGGTTTTGAGTGATGGATATGAATTGATAGAAAAGGAGATGAGAGAGCATTTCAGGAAAGAAATACAATATATACTAAGGTACAGAAGCAGAAAAACATAATTAAGGAGTTTAAGAATATCTTGCTAGCCAGAATAAAGGAGATATGGCAAGAGGTATTTTTGATGAGGTTGGATATCTAAGGTATATAGCATGGCAGACGATGGAATGCACGGTATGCTATATGGAAAAGTTTAGATGTGGTCCAATAGGTAATAGCCACTGTAGGATTTGAAGGAAGATGATGACATTATATAAATCATATCTGACAAGAAAATAATCAACATGAGAATATAGACATTTTTTTCATTTGCAATTTGTAAATTGTTTCTTACCAAAAAAAAAACCTTGACATATGGGAAAATCTTGAATTTTTCTTAATTAAAGTACTCAAAACTATTAGATCCCAAGGTCAATGTCTGGAACATTTAAGGGTTCCTATCATTGCCTTAAAATTTTAAACTATATAATTATTTAAATAATTTCATCTTTTACATTGACTATGAACTTTCCAGATTTTAAAACTAGTGCAAAGGTAATAGGCAATAGAGTCTAATCCTATAAAATGTTTGGGATTCATATATTTTTCTACTGTGGTAAAGATTTAAAACATAAACTCAATAACTGCTACATAGACAAAATAATTTATCTCAAATATAATTTTATATTTTATAGCTTAAAATTACTATTAATATTATTACTCATTCTATTTGACAGTATAGTACAGCTAATAGAACACTGAACTAGGAATTGGAAAGCTTCAGGTCTGAGCTCACCCCTCCTGCCTTAGCCAAACCATATTAAATTTCTGGAATGTGTTTTCCTTATCTGCAAATTGGGGTGTTGGAAGAGATGTCTCAAAAGCATTTTCTCTTTGAAAATCTTATTATTTTTATGCTTTAAAGGAAAAAATATGATGCAAAGAACTATAGTTACTCTTTTTTTTAAAACTTCAACATTTTTCTATGAGCAGTTATACAAGTATTTATCTACTAATGGATACATTAAAGAAAGGGTATCTGAAAGCTATAAGACATAAAAAGAACTCACCACAGTTGAATTCATCAGCTGTTAAGGAGGCAATTGATCTCCCTTGAAGGTTTCTGGGATATTCACAGGTTGCAGCTGCCTGAGTGTGGCCAGTCTGAGCATAGTCTTTTAAAAGCTGTCCCAGCCAGGTTAGATCACAGTCACAAACCAGAGCATTGGAATCTAGGCGTCTACACATGGAGAGAATTAAAACCCGATCACTGAAATTGTTTTGAATTAATATAATTTAGTGAATATCATTGAAATTCCAAGTGTCTCATGTTAAATATCACTTGATATTGGGTGGATTGGTGGCTGGAATGGAGACAGAAAGACTCAGATCAAATACTGTTTCAGAAATTGACTAGCTTTGTGACCCTAGGCAAATTATTTAACTTCTTCCTGAGTATTGTAATCTATCCAAAAGGTCTATGGATAATAGCATCTATTTCCCACAGTTGCTTTGATGATTACATAAGATGAGCAAATATAATACTCTCTCCATTTTTTGTATCACCTACATCTAATCCATCTTAGATACAGTTGCAAAAATAAACTTCTTATTTTCCAGCCACGATCATATAAATCCCCTGATTAAATGTTTTAACCCCAAATGGGGTCACAATCAGACATGACTAAAAAAAACTGAGATATATATACATATATATATATGTATATATGTATGTATGTATGTATATATTTGCAATCTAGATCAGGACCATATAATACAAATAGCAATACTACCAAAATTAATTTATACTTTTAATGCTATACCAATTATTGCAAGGGGTATTTTACAAAGCTTGATAAATTAATAATAAAATTAATTTATAAAAACAAAATATCTAGAACATCAAGGCAAATTATAAAAATGAAGTAAGATGAAGGAATAATAACATTTCTTAGACCTCAAAAAAAGCATTACAAAATAGCAGTTAATAAAACCAATAGGTACCTGAAAAATGACAGAGATCAATGGAACAGATCAGAAAAGGGAAATTTAGAAACAATAGAACTCAGTAATTAGCACTTGATAAAGTGTAAAAAATGTTACCTAAAGAAAAACTATGTATTTGATTTTTTCCAAAAAGAAAAAAACTGCTGGAAAGAAGTCAGGCTAGAAATTACGTTCAGACCAATAACTTACAGTATTTATCACAATGCCTTTTAAGTTGCTTTATACCTTAATATTAAAGATCATACTTTGAAAAATTAGAAAACACATCAAATAGTTCTCAGCTATGTGCAAGTGATATACTTAACCAAAAAACAAGATAGATGGAAAAGAGAAAATAGATAGCTTTGATTAGTTGGAACTGAAAGGTTTCTACACTGATATTAATGTTTCTAGGATAAAAATGATCAAATGAGAAAATAACTTTAGCAAATTTCTGAGGACATGGTTTTCAAGATTTATAAATGATTAATATATGTATTTAAAATAATATCTAAATTATAAGAACATACATTTCTCAAAAGAATTGCCAATTATTCATAATCACATGAAAATGCTCTAAATCATTAATAATAAGTGAAATTTTCAGCAAAACAGGTCTGAGGTTTCACCTCACAACATGCCTATTTGCAAAAATGACAAAAAAATTGCAAGTCAGAATTGGAGGAATTTTGGGAAGACTGACACATGAATACATTGCTGGTGGAAATGTGAAATAGTCTAACCATTTTGGCAAGTTAAAATGACTAAAATGTCACACATACCCTTTGAAAGAGAGATGTTTTTATTGGGCTTTTATCCCCTAGTAAGCCATCCATAAGAAAAAAAATCCTTATGTGGTAATCCAAAATATTTTTAGCAACACTTTTTGTGAAAACTAAGAGTTAAGAAACAAAGTAAAATTCATCAATTTGGGAATCACTAACTAAATCTGGCACATGTGTGTAATGGAATATTACTATACTTAAGAAATTACACATGTCATGAATATAAAGAAGCATGGAAAAGTTTATATGAATTGATGCAGAGTAAAGGAGGCAGAGCCAAGAAATAGTATACACAGTAATTATAATAATGTAGATGTGAATAATGATATATAAAAATCAAAAAGTAAATATAAAATTATTGCAAAGATTAAGTAAAACTTGTGTGTAAAGATATGAAAAGACACTCCCCCCAAATCTTTTGTGGCAATGGAAGGACCACAGATGTTCTACATTGTACTTATTTTCAGACTTTTTCAATGTGTTTTAGTTGGGATGATTTTTTCCTCTCTTAAAAAAAAATCTGTCATGTAGGATGGTGCTTGTGGAATAGGTGGAGGGATACTTCGGGTACCATAGTGACAAAAGAAACAGAAAATAGCAATCAAAACTTATTTTTAAATAAATTATACCAACACTGATGCAATGAATTGAGACCTAAATTCACATTCTAACCAATGGTTATACACTGATTATGCAATTCTAGTCAGGTCTCTTGCCCTTTCAGTATCACTCCCTCTCAAAACCTCTATGAATCTGTAAATCACAGAACAATTGGAATATTTATTTATAGATAAAGTTTCATCACTGAAAAAAATCATAGGTCCAACCTTTGCCACATACACACACATACACACACACAAAAATAAATCTTATTTCATAGATGGACCCTTAGAAGTTAAAAGAATTACTTAAGATCACATTACTATGGAGCACCACCATCAGAACTCAAATACAGATATTCTTTTTAATTTATTTTTTATTGGATTTTGCAAGGCAATGGGGTTAAGTGACTTGCCCAAAGTCACACAACAAAGTAAGTATGAAGTGTGTAAGGCTAGATTTGAACTCAGGTCCTCCTGATTCCAGGGCCAGTGTTTTATTCACTGCACCACCTAACTGCCCTCAAGGTCATCTTTTAATAAATTTGCCATAATGCTTCTCTGTTTCTCAGGTGGAGTCTTGGAATTTATAAACTTAAATTTTATGTGAATCAAAGGAGTTATATGGGAAATGTCAACTTTTGTTTGAGACTTTGTATCTCCATTTCTAAATCTATGACCTTATTATCTTATAAAAGGTAGCTTTATTGAAACAATTAAATGATGTCCTCAAGGAAGTGTTCATTAAAACCTCACTGGGGATGAGTGATTAATACCCAAGGACTCAGTGACTGTTAATGATTTGCTTGGCTTGGGCTATTGTGGGAGCCACTTGTATTTAGTAGGTCCATGAAATAATCCTTATTGAAAATGAATCTTTTCCCTTGACTTCTGGAAAAATTCAGGAAAAAAAAAGATGAGATCAAAGAATAATTCTCATTTTTCTTAGGGAGGATGGTGCTTATATATTGGTATAACCTTCCCCTCAGTCATACAAACCTCCTGACTCAAGAATTGGCAGGAGTTAAGGGGGAGTAGCAAGAATAGAGCCTATGGTACAAGTTTATTGTAATAATAATCCTAGAAATTATGATGGAGATTTATGCATAGTCTCCTAGGAAGTGGGGCGTTCTTTCTAGTTATTCAACAGATATGAGGGTTGTGTTTTATCAAAGTCTTTTTTCTGAATATTTTGAGATAATTATATGATTTCTGTTCATTTTGTTTTTCATACAGTCAATTATACAAATATTTTCCTAATATTGAACCAGCTCTATATTCCTGATATAAATCCCACCTGGTCAGAGTGCATGATCCATGTGATATATTGCTATAATATCTTTGTTAGCATTTTATTTAAAATTTTTGCATCAATATTCATTAGGGAAATTGACCTATAATTTTCTTTCACTATTTTGGCTCTTCCTGTTTTGGGTATCAGCACCCTATTTGTGTTATAAAAGGAAATCAGTAGGACTCCACTTATTTTTCCAAACAGTTTATATATAGTACTTGAGATTAATTTTTTTTAAATGTTTAGCAAAATTCCCTTGTGGATCCATATGATCCTGAGTGAAGGGGATGGGGAGGGGGGAAGGGGGGGGGCCTAAAAAGTTAATCACTGAATTGTTCAATTTTTTTATGATTGGCCTACTTAGGTAGTTCATTTCTTCTATTAATCTGGGAAATTTTATTCTTTGTAGCTATCTATCTATCTATTTCATTTAAATTGCCAAAGTTTTTGGCACATAATTGGGCAAAATATCTTCTAACAATTATCTTAATTTCCTCTTCATTAGTGGTTAATTCACCCCTTCATTTTTGATATTGGTAATTTGGTATTCTTCTTTCTTTTTTAAAAATAAATTAATATTAATCACTTTTCACAAAATCATATTTTAGTTTTCTTTATTAATTCATATTATTTCTTCTTTATTAATTAATTTTCTTATTTCAATTTTATTAATCTCTCCTTTGATTTTCAGGATTCCCAGTTTAGTGCTTAATCAGGGATTTTTCATTTGTTCTTTTTCTAGTTTGTTTTTTTCAGTAGTATGGCCCTTTTATTCATCTACTTTTCCCTCTATTTTATTGATATAAACAATTAGAGATATAAATAGTTGGTTGGTTGTCTCATCTTCAAAGAAAAAACAAAATGAACATCAGTATGTGAGAGACAAGATACTTTGTATGTACAAATTTGTATGTACAAATATGACCAATCAGAGCAACATGAGCTCAGAATGCTCTACCATAGATCACACATAAATAGTTCATGTGAACAACTTGGGTAGCTACTATAAACTTATGCATTTCATGCTTCCTATATAAGCTACTTCAATTCTATATTGCTCATAGAGCATAGCATCTTTTCTGATGATGACAGGCCATGCTAGGCAGGCCTAGTTCTCAAGAGAGTCCTTGAGAGTGTCCTTGTATCACTTTTTCTGACCACCCTGTGGGTACTTACTCTGAATGAGTTCTTCATAAAATAGACTTTTTGGCAAGCATATATGTTTGGCATTTGAACAACATGACCAGCCCATCGGAGTTGTGTTCTCTCTAGTAATGTTTGACTGCTTGGCAGTTTAGCTCAAGACACCTCAGTGTCTGATATCTTATCCTGCCTGGTGATCCTCAGAACATTCCTTTAGACAATTTAAATAGAAGTAATTAAAGTTCCTGACATGTTGCTGATAGACTGTCCAGATTCCACAAGCATACAACAATGAGATCAGCAAATGGCTTTGTAGACCTTCAGTAAGGTAGTCAGTTCAATATCTCTTCTCTCCCACCTTTTCCCCCCAAGTATCCCAAACATTGAGCCGGCTCTGGCAATGCCTGTATCAGTCATTATCAATGTGCATCTCCCTGGAAAATATGCTGCTGAGGTAAATTAATTTATTTACAGTATTCAAAATTTCTCCATTTTCTTTAACAATTGTTCCACATATGACTGGTATGGTGCTGACTGTGTTTTCTTGGTGTTGATTCGTAAGCCAAAATTAGCACAAGCAGCAGAAAATTAATCCATATTTTGCTGCATCTCAGCTTCATTGGCATCATTAAGTGTTACAATCATCTGCAAACAGAAGATCATGCAACAACACTTCAGTCTTAGATTTATAGCTTTTTCAAATTGAAGGATCTACCATCAGTGAAGCAGACCATTATGCCTTGGGTTCATAATCATTGAAGGAGTCTGATAACATGGCTGAAAATATCATGCTAAAAAGCACAGGAGCAAAGATATAAACTATTTTTTTTGGCAAGGCAATGGGGTTAAGTGACTTGCCCAAGTTCACAAAGCTAGGCAATTATTAAGTCTCTTGGACTGGATTTGAACTCAGGTCCTGCTGACTTTAGCACCACCTAGCTGACAACATTACATTGGTGACTGGGAAATCTCAAGAGCAGCATCCACTATCCAGAACCTGGCCATGCCATTAGGAAACTACTGTATGATACTGATGAACTTCTCCAGGTAAACAAATTTTACATAATTTTCCATAAGTCCTCCAAACTGACTGTACCAAAGGCCTTGCTCAGATCTACAAATGTTGTGCAGGTCCATGTTTTTATCTTCTGGCTCATACCTTTGGATGGAGCCTCCCTACTGGCATCCTCTGGCTATACGGTTTATCTGCTGGCCTGCTCCATGGGTGGGGCCCTGCGATGGAAACAGCATCTCTCTGCTGGTGGACCCCAGGGACAGGGTTGTTGTTGGCCATCCCCAGGGCAGGGCTTCACTACTGATCAACAATGTGGTCAAAGTATCTAGCTTGTGGCTTATATAGAGTTTAGCATCATGTGGGTAGAGCCTTGTAGCTGCACAGATCACTCACTTCCCTAGGGGATTGCTGGTTTGGGGAAATGGGGCTCAGTGCTAAACTGTCTTTGACCTGGAGCCTTCCTGCAGGCCCACTGCTGCTGCTGCTACTGCTTTTATACCTTGCTCCCTTCTCTTTCCAGTGAGACAGATCTTTCCTGTCAGTCTAATAAGCTTGCTTCCCTGTTCCTAGATCAATTTTTAGGAGGTTTTCTATTTCTTTGAAGGGGAATTTGGGAGGATTTCAGATCAATCCACCATCTTGGCATGGGAAGTAATTTTCAGGTTTTTCATAGCAATTTTTCTCTGATTGAATAGTCAAATTAAAAACAATAGTAATTAAATGAGATAATTATTTTAAATGTTCTGTACATTTTGGGGGGTTTGACTTGCCGAAGGTCACAGCTAAGCAATTATTAAGTGTCTGAGGTCGAATTTGAACTCAGTTTCTCCTGACTCCAGGGCCAGTGCTCTATCCAGTGTACCACCTAGCTGGCCCCATAACAATTTTTTAAAAGGAAACCTATATTTTATTGGACAAAAAGAGCCATCAGTGTTTTAGGGCATGTTTTATGCATCTGTTATTAAATGCCTTACTATCTTTCCTAATATAATTGCTCAATAAACATTCTAGGTTTTCAGGTTGCCCTTAATTAGGGCCATTTGGAAGTTTCTACTTTAGGTCAAAATGCTAGACTGGAGACGAAAAACTCACTTTTTAAAAGAGTCTCACCCTTTTAATAATCAACAAATTATAACATAAAAATAATTAATAACAAATGATAATATAAATTCCATCAGGACATTGAAAAAAACTTAGTATTTGGATAATTATTTAATGCTATACATATTTTCTTAATTCCTTCCTTTCTATTTGACTTTATAGACAATCAAATAACAGCTAATTGGAGAAATTCATGGTAAGGACAGCCCCTGGTTTCTCAACAAAGTTTGATGCAGAAAAGAATAAATAGAAGCTATTAATATCCCACTCCTACCTTCCACAACCCTAGTCCAGTAAAAGTGTTTTTGGTTCAACAGAAATATATGTGTATATACCAAATCATATTACTTGTGTCCTGAGGAACCTGTAAGACAGTTCAGTTTAGAGCTCAGTTGGAGCTGAACATGGAACAACTGATTTCTTTAATATTGTAAAAGGAAAATGACAATTTGTATGCTGTCACCTTATTTGTTTAACATCTGCAGAGTACATAATGGGAAATACCAGACTGGATAAATCAAAAGACGAATCAAGTTTACTGAGTGAAATAACAACAATCTCAGCTATGCAGAAATACTACTCTGATGGGAAAATGTGAAAAAGAATTAAGAAGCCTCTTGATGAAGGTGAAAGAGAAGAGAATAAAAGCTGACGTGAAGCTTATCCAAAAACTAAGATTATGGCAAATGACCCCAGCACTTTGAGGCAAATTCAGAGAGGAAAAATGGAAGCAGAGTCAGATTTTAAATTCTTGGAGCCAAAGATCACTACAAATAACAATTGCAGCCATGAAATTAAAGGGTACTTGCTCCTTGGAAGTAGAGTTATGGCAAATCTAGATAACATACTAAAAAGCAGGAAAAAAAATCACTTTGCCAACAACAATCCATATAGCTGAAGTTTTAGCTTTTCCAAGAGTAATGCATTATGGCAAGAGATGAACTATAAGGAAAGTTGAGTGCTGCAGAATCAAAGCTATCAAATTGTAGGTCTAGAAAAGACTTTTGAGAGTCCCTTGGATAGCAAAAAGATCAAATTAGTCAAAATTTAAAGAAATTAATTCAGACTATTCATTGGAATTTTAAACACTGAAGCTGAAACTTAAATATTTTGGCAACATAATGGGAAGACATGACTCATTAGAAAAGGCTCAGATGTTGAAAAAGATTGTAGGTAAAAGGAGAAAAGGATAGCAAAGAATGGGATTGATAGATATGGAAGAAACAAACATGAGTTTGGACAGACTTGAAAGGCAATAGAGAATGTTAAAAAAAGACTGCTTATGTTATGGCCCATGAGGTCATGAATGAATGCCTGAATAACAACAACAAAATGAATATATAAATATATATGTATATATATATAGTCATATCTGATATATTTGGACATACATATATATATATATATGGATATGTATATATATGCCAATGATCATTTACTCCACAAAGTTATAAGAAACAGGCTTTTTTGTTATTTCTAATATTTGACCAAAATATGCAGAAACATTATTTGAGTTTCATAAAATCTCATTTGGTAAGAGCAACACAACCTTTAAGATCTCATATGTGCATGAAAATAAACAAGAATATATAAAAAAGTCCTGACAAAAAATTGTCCACAAAGAATATCATAGTACCTAATGAAAAATTGGTAACAAATTCAAATACCTAGTAGAATAATATCCATCTGAACTTTGAAAAATATTTTTCACTTTCAAATTGTTGAAAAAAATTCATTAAGAATTTTAAGAAAACATGAAACCATTCCATCCCCAAAAACTGAAAACAGTCAAGCCAGGAAGCATAGTAAATTTCATGGGGCATCACTAGTAGTTCCTACAGTATTCTTATCAGGGTAAAAATCTGACACAACAAATGAAAATAGGATATATCATTTCAGCAAATTTTAGAGCCTTAAAAATCATCCAATAAAAAAGTGAGTTTTCTGAGGTCATATTGAAAATGGAAGAAATTGAATTCTAACTCAGGTTTCTTGATTCTTCTATTCTGAATAGTTATTATTATATCCCACTGAGGTCTAATCATTCAGAGGTAGCTATATGGTGCAGTGTGTTGAGCACTGACCCTGAAGTCAGGAGACTTCAAGTTGAACCTCAGACACTTAGTAGTTGTGTGACCTTGGGCAAGTAACTTAACCCTGCTTTCTTTGATTTCAGATTTATCTCCAGTCATCTTGATTTATATCTGGTCACTGGACCAAGATGGCTCAAGAGGAGAAAGTGAGACTGGTGACTTAGCATAGCATCCCCTCACTCAACCAATTTACGTGCATGTCATGGCATCACCTTCCGATGTATGGTCTTCTTTGAGAACAAAGGACAAGCATCACCATCTTCATCATCATCATCTTCATTAAAAAATAATTTAAATTTAGAGAGGGAGAACTATATTCTCCCCTCTATTCAAAAATTAGATTATAACATCCATTTTAAATGAATTACTTAAGTGGATCACTTTCAACAGATTACTTAAAAATTACATGCAGAAGAAAGGGGGGAAATGCTCACAATGGGAAGCTTGTAAGTGCTGTATTGAATGGTGTTTTAGTTAAGTAACTGTCCTTCCTTTAGGGAATAACTAAACAAATTTTGGTACATGAATTTAATCAGATATTATTGTGCTGTGACAAATAATGCCCATGAAAATATTGGAGAACCTTAGAAAGGCTATGAAGTAAACAAAAGTAAACAAACAAGAATAAAGCATATATGACTGCTACAATATAAACAGAAGTAAAAACAAGAAAAACAAGAAACTAAATGCTGTGCAATTAAAAAGATCAATCCAATTATAAAGATAAACCAACCTCCCTTCTTTGTGAGAGCAGGGGACTATAGATATACAACATGATATCTAAAGTGAGATTCAATAGATATTTTGTCAGTTTTGCTCAAATGCTTCCCTCATTTATTTTTAATTTCTGCTACCAAGGAACAGCTTACTGGCTAGATGTGAGAGAGAAACATATATATATATATAGAGAGATATAGATATAAAGATATAGATATAGATATATGCAGAATGAAAGAGATATAAATATAAGATATGTCAATAAATAATTTTAAAGGGGAAAATTAATTGTATTTTAGATATAAAAGACAAAGATTGATTGCTCAGGAAGTATGTTGAGTGAGTTCTGATTGTCCTGAATTATTCCTTGTCATTGATCATTTTGTTGTTACAGCTGCATGATCAAAATTAGAGCAAATTCAGCATTACTAAATCCAAAAGTTCATTCATCTGATTAGCACTTTCAGTTCAATGTCTTGTTAGTCTCATACAAAGGAGTTTGCAGTTGCTAAATATGAAAGTCAGTTTTCACTTCAATGCCCATGTGAGATTCTTATCTACATCAACTGGAGCTAAATGCAAGAAGTGATGGCACTGAAGATCCCTTGGGATACATTAGAAATGCCAAGCTCTAACAGGCTGTTATGTCTCACTTTCCTTAATTACAATATCATTCACCTACTGGGTCTTTGTGGGCCATGTGACACTTTCTTTTTTTCTATATGTTCTTTTAGTCTTAGCTTTTCATTTTAAAAATTCTGTAAAAAAACAAAGGTCAGGTCTTTTTTTATTATAATTATTACAATGACCTGCAATTAAGGTGTCCAGAGTAACTGAAGAATAGCAGGAAGGATGAAATTTTTAACTAAATATTGTAAAAGGACTGGACTAGAGAAATTCAGATTCTGTTTTTCTGTTGAAAACTCTGTTAAAATGTATGCTATACAACAATGGTGTCAAATTCAAATTTGAAACTATACATAAGGAGACCTGAAGAAAACTTGTTGATTCAGTTTTAAATTGTAGTATTTTATCTATGTTTATTGGACTTTTTAAATATTTCTCAATATTTTCATCTAGTTCAGGCATCATTTCAGGGCTGTCATGGGTGCATGTATGAAATCTCTGATGTACAAGAAGATTATTTACAAACTTTTCCTGAGAAAAAAACATGGAAGTTTGGTTTTAAAAGGCTGGGTGACTTGGAAGGAACAGACACAGGTTCACAAGAAAGGAGAGGCTTTATTGAACATTTCTTAGGTTTATCAACAATTCATCATAATAACTAACATCTCTATAGCACCTGAAGGTTTCCAAAGTGTATTATTTCATTTGTACTGAAAATGACCCTTTGATATAGGAGCAGCAGATGCTATCATTCATCCTTTTCTTGTTGCAAAAGCAATTGGAGATCAAAGAGGATTAAGTGTCTTGCCTATGAGCATGCAGTGAGTGAATGAAAGAGATTGGATTCCAGTCTCTTACAGCTCAGCATTCTTCCTGTCACTTCTCTGTGCTAATTTTGAAATCACTAGCATCTCTGTATATATTTAACTCTAATCTGCAGATGCTCTTACTGCAAGGCAATATCGAAAGTGAGCAGACACAGTCTCTGCTTTCTTCCAATCTAAGACAACAATACAGAGGTGGTTTTTCATTCCCACCTATATCACATTTTTTTTTGTTTAAAAGATAATTTTGGAAGAAAAGAAATGTCATGAAGAATAGAATTTTATATCAGAAAATAAAATGATAAATCTTTTATGCTTTCATAGTGTCTTTGACTCAAGGATCTGAAAGTATTTTCTAAAAGTCATTTCACTAATCTTCATAATATCCTGATGAGGTAGTGTCAAGAATTATATTTCCTATTATTCAGATGGAGAAACTGATGTTATGTATCATGCATATGTATATACTAGTAACATTAAAATAGAATTCAAATTCCTTTCTCTCATTCTAAGGTTTCACCCATTAAATTGTAAAGCCTTGGTTGCTAAAATGCTTTCAAATAATTTTGAAAATTGAATTATATTCAGCTTTGTTACAATTAATTGGTTGATTTTTTCACTAATTTTGCTTCAAATTTGAAAACTCTCTATTACAGTTTGATCTGAAAATGTGAAAATTACTAATCAATCAGAGACATGGTATCAGCTTCAGTCAAGGAAGTTTCTTCATTGGAAGTTTCCCATCTTGAGAAAATTCATAGAACCTTTCAGAATTTTGATACCATGGCCTGAAGTAGGACAAAATATTGAAGACAGAAATAACTAGATACATCATAATATTCATTCTGTCACTGATTGACAGCATATTTTAAACCAAGTTCTTTACATTGATTTTCTTTCTATAAAATATAGAAGATACTTTCTATCTCACTAATATTAATGAGACTATAAAAATACTTTGAAATCTTTGGAATAATATTAGACTTTGCTTACAACAAAGGAGCCAGATTCCTCTATGACGCAGTTTCATATCCCCTTGGTGTCTATCTTATAAGTATTTATATTTTGCCAGTGACATACAATGAGAGACAATTTTAATCGTTTGAACCAATGGGAAAAAGTATTAAGACATAGAAAAGGCAAGGTGTGAAGGGGGGAAAGCCTTTGGATAAAAGATAAGTTATACTGTGTTAAGTTATGTTTTCAATAAGATATGTAGGAAATTAAATTCTCAAATCAAATTATATAACAGATTCTCTCCTAAGATATAAGCCTCAAGGTATGGAAAGTCTGTGTCTCAATCATATTTGTAACTCAAAACCTAGGTAGTAAAATACACTGAACATACGAGGTGTCTTTCTTGGTATTCTCAAGGATTTTATTGACTAAAAAATATTTGCTGAATTGAAGCAAAGAAAGGGGAAATATATTCTACTAACAACCGAAGAATCAAATCCAGTAAAGAAGAATTTGTAAAGGTTGAAAGAAAATAAAACAAATATCAGAGGACCCTATAATAAAAGGTCCTAAAGTGCTGGTTGAAGAACCCTCTTTGAAATTTCAGTAGAAATCCTCTTCACATTTTTCAACAGATTCTGTTTTTCACACTTTTGATGAAGCAAGCAAGCAAAAAAAAATCTTGGTTGTTTTGCTAACAGCACTGGTAAATGTAGACTTAGACACAAAGAGCAAAGATAAAAAAACATGTGAAATTTCATTGTGCATAGGATGTAGGTCCAAAGTACCCTGTACCAAAAAAATGCTAAATTGCTCCAGTTGCATATGCCCAGTTACAAAATTACCAAACATGCTAAGAGAAAAAAAGGAAAAGGAATGCTATCTAAAATCTAGAATCATTAAGAGAGGTGCAAATGAAGCATATCCCTTCCTTCACTCATAATCTCTAACACTTGAAAAGGTTCAGAGTATTATTATTTCCTCTCATCAACTCTCCAAAAACATTAGTATTTTAGTGTTATTGCCTTCACACTCTCTTTCCCAAAAACCTTTGTTATGGCAGTGGACACACTCAGACAACTGGCAAGGCTTAAGTTGCATCCTAAGGCCACCAACAGATGCTTTTTTGTCTGATTTCTGCAATGCTCTCAATTAACTAGAAATATGGAGTGAAAAATCCCATATCTTTGGCATTCAACTAGCAACTGAAGCTTAGGTTTATCTGTGGGTCAGGGAAAAAATACAAGATAAAAATAAGGGGGAACAAAGAGAGAGAATGGAGAGGATGTGGAGAAGCAATGATCCATAAGGAAGAGGATCTGGAAAGAAAACTTTAATGGAGAGACAGAATAATGAGGAAATGGGGTATTGAAATAAGGACCACAGAAGAAAATTAACAACTTGGAAGTCACACAATTCCTTTAGAACTCTAGAGTCCTGCAGCATTTTTGTTTCTAAGAAAAGTTTAAGGAAAGAAAGATTAGGAAGTTTTTAAAAATAAGGAATCCCTAGAGAAATAATATGATGATAATAAGGCTATAACTCAACTAGATTTATAAAAAATAGCATATGGCCCCATCTGTGACAAACTATCTCAAATATCTTTTTCCTCCACACAAGTAAAATAAACTGAAATGTTCTTCTGCCCAATACTCCAACACTGCCAACACCTTTCAAAGTAAAAAAGAGTAAAGGAAAATCACTTCTTGGTATTCTATTTTATTCCTATTTTAGTTTAGAAGAAATAGCTTAAAAACTTACAGTCTCTTCAGTGAATCCAGATTAGTAAAGCTCCCAACTAGAATTTTAGACAATTTGTTGTTGTGTAAAAATCTGAAAAAGATAAAATAATGCTTAATCAAAATGAAATAATAATAAGTTATAAAAGAACAGATATTTCCCCAAAGGATGCATTTAAAAATATTTTTCCATGAAATGTATAAGTGTTAAGTATCTGTGTAAGAAGTATTTACCATCTCCAATATATTCTAAATTGCATTAGAATTGCTAGCAATAGGAGAAGAAAAAGAAATTAAAGGAATCAAAATGGTCAATGAGCTAATAAAATGATCTCTTTTACATATAATATGACATACACTTAAAAATCCTAGAAAAAAGCTAGTTAAAAAGATTAAAAATTTTAGCTTATTATCAGTATATATGAAATAAATTCAAATGAATCACCAAAATTTCAATATAGTTCCAACAAAATCCTTCAAGAAAGATTAAGGCAAGAGATACCCCATTTAAAATAACTGTAGACAGCATAAAATACCTGGGTGCATACCTGCCAAGACAAACCAAGGAGCTACATTTATATAAATAAAGTCAGATATAAAAAATTGGAGAAATAACTGTTCATGCCAATGTATTAAAGATGACAATTTGACCTAAACTAATCTACTTATTTAATGCCATCCCAATAGAATTTACAAAATATTTGTTGAGCTAGGAAAAAAATAGCACAATTCATTTAGAAGAACAAAACAATCAAGAAAATCAAAGGAATTAATTTTTAAAAATTAAAGGAAGGGGGTTTAGTAGTACCCCAAAACTATAATATAAGGCAGCAATTATCAAAACTATCTGGTATTGTCTAATATCAGAAAGATAGATGAGTAGAACAAAATAAATATATCATACACATTAGTGAATGATGATGGTTAACTTGTATTTGACAAATATAAAAATTCAAGTGTTTGGAATAAGAATTCACTATTTGGTTAAAAAAAAGTTGGGAAAACTAAATAGTAAATTGGCAGATATAGAATATAGACCAATATCTTGCACCATGTACCAAGGTAAGTTTAAAATGAATATATGAACCAAATAAAAAAATATATCATAAGTAAATTAGAAGAATATGGAACATATTACATATTAGACTTATGGAAGGGAGAAGAATTTATGAATAAAAAGATATAGAAAGCATTATAAGATATAAAATGGATAATTTCATTATTATTAAATTTAAAAAGTCTTTGTACACATAAAACCAATGTATTCAAGACTTAGAAGAAAAAATGAAAATTAGGAGAAAAGTTTTATAGGCAATTTCTTGGAAAAAGGCCTCATATTTCAACTATATAGAAAACTTTGATGACATTCTCCAATTGGTAAATGGTCCAAAAATATGAACAGGCAGCTTTTCAGCAAAGGAATCAAAACTACATATAGTAATATGGAAAAATACTCTAACTCTCTATTGCTAAAAAATGCAAATAAAACAACTTTATGATTTTTCAGACCTATGAGATTGGCACATGTTAGAGGGACCATGGGAAAACAGCTACACTAATATATTATTGGTGGAACTGTGAACTCATCCACCCATTTGGATAGCAATCTAGATTACTATCCAAAGTTTTATAAAATTGTGTTCACCCCAAGACTCAACAATATCAACTCATTAGGTCTACTGCCAAAGGTGATCAAGGAAAAAGGAAAAGAACCTATATTTTCCAAATTATAGCTACTCGTTATGTGATGATAAAAACCTGGAAATTAAGGGAATGTGAATCAACTGGAGAATAGCCAAACAAGTTATGGTGTTTGATTGTTATAGGATACTAATGAAAAGCACGTTGATTTTAGAAAAATATAGAAAGGCCTGCAAGGAATTATGGAGAGTAAAATAAGCAGAACCAAGAGAACTTTGTAAATAGTAATAACAATATTGATCAAATAATAACTGTGAACAACTAAGTTATTCTGAGTATTATAAAAACTCAAATCAACTATAAAAATAACCTATGAAAGAAGATGCTATCCACCTCCAGAAAAAAAGAACTGGTAAAGAGACTGGTAACTGGTATGATTTTATGATAAATAGATAGATAGATAGATAGATAGATAGATAGATAGATAGATAGATATAGATATGGATATGTGGATGTATGTATCTGTGTCAAATGGTGGCCTTCTTGTGCAGAGTAGGGGAAGTAGGATAGTTTGGGATTTAAAGGAGATGTTTTAGAATTTAAAATGTAATGAGAAAAAATTTTTAAGAAGTATTTAACAAAGGTTTATTATTATGTTAAAGAAAATAAGACTGTTGGTTTTGAGGTCAAGGAAACACAAATTTGAAATCTACTTCAGATATGTAATAGCTATGTAATCCTGGGCAAATTATTTAATCTCGCTGTCTGTGCCTCCCCTACTCCAACTGAAACAAAGGGAGTTTAACTTGGTTGACCTCTAAGGTCTCTTTTAATTCTAAATGTATCCTCACATTATAGGCATTGAGCTGAATCTTAGTTCAGTCAGTTGTTACTCTCTACAATATGAGCAAAGAATACTAAAGAAACAGTCAAATTCAGGATCCCACTTTTTTTTTCAATATCTGTCCAAATATTTGGATTTCAGTCTCATCCCTCTGAGTTTTATCATCTTTTACTTAGTGAAAGATACTTCCTAGTAAGCAGTGATCCATAAAAAAATGAGATTTTGACCATATCACAACAGGATATCAAGGGAAGCAGACAATGCTTTTGCTAAACAATATGCAACAATTGAAAACTAATGAGGTGTTAGAAGTTTACAGCTTTGGAGTCATTAGTGAATCCTGTTGGGCTTGTGGGTGATGATCTTTTAAGAAACCTCCCACTTTATTTTCAGTTGATTGAGCACTCTCAGCAGGATTATTGAACTCACTGGCTGTGGCACAACTGATTCTGACTGTTTGCAGTTATTAAAACCCTATGCTATTTTACAACAGAATAAGGTTTTAAGTTCAGGATATAATAGTCTCTGCTGGTTTAGAAGATGCAGATTTTTTTGTATGTTGACTTTTTAATGTATGTTATCTTTAGTATAACAGAAACATCTAAGAATTATTAGCTACCTTGAAAAATATATTTGAGAATTTTAAATTAAACACTCAGAAAATATTGGATATGTTCATCAAATGTATTGACTCTTTCAAAGAAAGAAATAATGAAAAGGGCAAACAGCTATTTATTTGAATAGATATATCAAACAAAGGAATGATTTCTTTTAGTCTACCAAAAATAACAGAAATCAAATCCTATAGCAATTTTGCAATTTTCAGGATATCTGAATATCTCAGTTCCCTTCAAATCTTGGGCTTCTTTGAGTAGCACTCTAAGATTACATATGTACACATATATGATATAATATATACACACATATATACATATGTACTTACATATATATGCACATATGTATCGATTACACCATATATGGAAAAACATGCATTTATTTTGCATATCAACATGCATAAAATATAAGTATATGGTAATAAAATATATGCATATAAATATTTACGTACACACATATCATTGCCTCTCACTGTTCATGGTATCAGTATCTTTTTCTTCTTTATTTATGAAGAAATTCATAAGGTTAAGAAGAATTATTCTGAACTGGAATTATTTGACTTATGTCTCAGGGTCAGTAAAGTCTTTTCCAAAAAGGTCAGGAGAAAAAGGTCCAGGCCCTTCTTCCTGAACTTCTTTGGCAGGGAAAATAAAAATCAAGACAGACTAATTAGAATAGTCAGACATCCAGGTCATACTAGCAGACTAAGATTAAATATATGGTCACTGAAACAAAGTGGGGCTAAATGAGAAAGACAAGGACTCAGAAAGTCTGGCCAAAGGTAGGGCAAAAAGGTAAAAGTGAAAATGTTGTATTTTCAGATGGTATAGCACCAAAGAGAGAGGTGAAAGGCAGACCTAAGAAATTCATAGCTGTGCATACCCCATATCTACAGTCACAAAAATTAACACAAAAATAAAATGAGCCAACTTCTCAAGTTAGATTACAAAGATTACAAAGAATCCACACAGAAGTAGAGGCTCTGAGTATAGATTATACTTTTTGGGAGTTAAGATATGAAAGAGAAGAGAAATTTAAGATGAAGATTGAGTAGATGGTAAGGTAAAAGGGATTTTTTTAAAGACAGATGATCTGATGATGGTTTTTGGCAATAGTGAAGGAAACAAAAGACACAGAGATATTGAAGATAAGTGAGATTTGGGAAATGATTGGGAGAAATCCAAAATTTAATGACTCAAGAATACAAGTGGAAGATTAATTAGAGAAATTCAAATTAAAGTAATTCTAAATTACTACCTCACTCTATCAGATTGAGTAACATGACAGAAAAGAGAAATGATACATATTGGAGAGGATGTGGGAAAACTGGGACACTTATGCACTCAATTGTGAACTGGCCCAACCACTCTCGAGAGCAATGTGGAACTCTGCCCAAAGGGCAATAAATCTGAGCATATGCTTTCATCCAGCAATATCATCACTGGGTGTGTATTCCAAAGAGATCACAAAAAGGGGGGAAATACCCACATGTTCAAAAATATTCATAGAAGCACTTTTGAGGTGGCAAGGAGTTGAAAATTAAGGGAATGTCCATCAGTTGGAGAATGGCAGAATAAGTTGTAGTATATAAATGCAATAGACTGTTATTGCTCTATTATAAATGATGAGCAGGCAGGTTTCTGAAAATTCTGGAAAGACTTGCATGAACTGATGTAGAGTGTGAAGGGGGCAGAACCAGAGAACATTTTACAGTTTAACAACATTGTGAAGTGATCAACTATAATAGACTTAAAACTTCTCAGTAATACAGTGATCAAAGACAATTTTAAAAGATCTATGATGCAAAATACCATCCAGATTCAAAGAAAGAACAATGGAATCTGAATACAGATCAAAATATACTATATTCACTTTTTAAAATTTGATTCTTTTGAGGGTTTTTTCCTCCTTGTAGATTTCCCTTTTTCCATTCACAATGTGACTACTATGAAAATATGTGTAACAAAATTTTATATATATATATATATATATATATATATATATATATATATATATATATACATATAACATAGAACAGATTACTTGCTATTTTAGGGTGAGGCGAGAGAAGAATGGGAAGGAGAAAACGTTACAAAAATGAATGTTGAAAATTATCTTTACACGTAATTGGAGAAATAAATTACACAATATAGAAATACACACAAAAGAATACAAATAGAAGAATTAACCTTGGTAAGTAAAAAGTCACTTTATCTGGATGGAATCAAAGGAGTATACATAATAATCTTGAGAAATCTCAGTAAAAGTTGGGAAAGTCATCCATTGAGAAAGAGAGGTAAGATGATATTAAATAATTAAAGGAGAGTAAAGTAAGGAATGTAGGGTAATTTAAGGATTTAAAAAGGGAAAGGAAAATATTCTAATATGTTCAATATGGTCATAGATTATAACCTATATGAGGTTGTTTACTGCCATAGGGAGGAGGGAGGGAGAAAAATATTCTAATATATTCAATATGATTATAGATGTATAACGTATATGAGGTTGCTTACTGTCATAGGGAGGAGGGAGAAAAGGAAGGGTTGTGGAAAAATTTGGAACTCAAAATCTTACAGAAAATGAATGTTGAAAACATTCTTAATGTTTGTGCCAGCAAGATGTGAGATTGTTCCAGATATAAAATAACACTGCAACTGAAAATTTCTTAATATAAATGGGAAAAAAATTAAACTAATTTTTTTAAAAAGTCATTTGAGTTATAGGAAACATCCTAATCCATCACCTATTATGAACCTAGCCTTCATTGGTGATATAATTTATACCTGTCCCTAGTATGCCAATCATTGTAAGAAGATGCAACCAATTTACACCCACTCAATATCTCTCCATTGCAATTTGAGGTCTTTCTCAGTTCTCTTTAGAACCTGGTATAATGAATGGAGGTCTTTAAAGCAGAACATGGAAAAATTGAAGTGATAATTATAGATATCTTGCAAAGCTAGATCAAAAATAAGGTCATACAAACTAACTTCACTTTTTTTACATTTGTGAAACTGGATGTTTGGAGACATGTTATGGATATAATTTATTGTATATTTTAGCACTATATTTGTCAAAGTTACTAATTATATTCCTATGCAAAGATGCAAAATTGTGATCTAGATGACAGAGTTTAGTGGATTTAGAAATGAAAAGACACATTGTCATAGATGATTTGATGTCATTTTAGAAGGACTTTAGTAAAATACCCCAGAGAATCTAATCCTGACACTGTGCTGATTGACATGCTTAATCAATAACTTAGATGAAGACATAAATGTCTTACTTATTAAATTTTCAGGTGATAGGTGGGAACTAAAATACTGAAAGAGAAATGTCAGGGTCCAAAATTCTATTGTTAAGACTGGAGCATTTGCTACAATACAATATAGTGCAATGCAATGCAAGACAATGCAAAAAAATACACATTTATTTAGAACTCATTATATGCCAAGAACTATGCTAAACTCTGAGGACTTTAAGTCCCTGAACTATCTTAACTTATCATCTAATGGGGGGATACAATACACAAAAACAAGTTGAAAAAGTGCGATCACTCAAGGAAACCTAAGTCGAAATAAAACTTCAGAAGAACTGATAAAAAAATAAAGGGTTGATTCTGATTCTGATCTTCTATAAAGGAAGTCTTTGGGAGTTTTCTCTTTTTTTAATCTCTTCCCTCATTAAATAAGATGAAAGGCAATAGAGATAAATGCATATTTTCACATTTGGATTCAAAGCATTAATTTTGTAAGTATATGAACATGAAATGACTAGACGGTAGTTTTGAAAAATCTCTGCAGGGCTTATTAGTGGAGTACAAGTTCCATATGAGTAAAAAAAAAGTGTGAAAGGGCAGCCCACAAAACTAATGTGATCCAAGTCACATTAAAATGAGCATAGTGTAGTTAGGTGATTACCTACATTAGGCAGAAGCTGCATGACATAGTGACTACAATTCTGAACCTAGAGTCAGAAAGGCTTACTTTAAAACCCAGCTTCAGACACTTTCTGAAGTGAATGACTTGTGTTCCACACATATAGCTACACTTTTGCTCTAAGGAAAAGAATATTTAGCTAAGATATTTCACATTTTATGAAGGTTAGACTTCTGATTTTTAGTTCAGCTCAAATTTCAAAGTGTCTTTTAAAAGGTGAAATTAAAATATGGGGCATTGTCCTCCAGAGAAGAATGAGGGAAACCTCTTGGCTAATCAGAAAGGAATGAATCCCCAAAGGCACTCTGGTTTTTCAAATATATTACCTGATTACAAGTTTTTGTTTTCCTCACCCTAAAAATTGTGTCTTTTACACTTCCTCAAGAATACTCTTCAGTGGGCCAAAAAGTCAGTCAGTGGCTCTGAATCATCAGGGCAGGTTAAATAAAGGGAAAAAAAAAAAAACAAGGTGATAGAAAAGACACTACTCACAGTCGCTCCAATTTCTGAAGGTCTCCAAAGGTTTCTGGCTGAAGTGTTTCTATTTGGTTGAAGTGAATATACCTGGAAGGAACAATACAAAGAGTTAGGAGTTCCCTGTGCTGGGAGCAGCAATTTATCATTTTTGAAGGGAAAGATACTGCCTTTGCTGACCCAAAGTACCAGCAACACTTGGAAGGAAGAACTATATAGGATCCTTGATCACATTTTTTCCTCCTATTGCCTGTCAAACAGTTTAGGATATTGCTGGGAAAGGTGAGGCTGATACCTGGATACAGGTAGCAGCCTGAGACTTAATACTGCAAGGGACCTAACACTGGTGGGAAGGTGAGAATTGGCTGGTAAAGTCATTATTTGATTTAATGATTCAATGAAAGTAAAATCAATTTATATGATAGGATTAGGTCAATATAATTAGGCTGTGAGTACTTAAGGGAGCTTGGAAGAAGATTCAGTTGGTCCAGGCACTACTAAAAGAAGTAGTTCCTTTTACTTGATATCCTAGTGGGGCAACAGTGTGGCGGGGGGACTAAGGGAGGGTGTTATAGGGCTTAACTGGGGATGCCTTAGCAAAGATGGAAAGGAAAGTAAAATAGCAGAAGTATAAAAGAGCAGCTCAGACACACACACACACACACACACACACACACACACACACACCCCCAATGGACACTTTCAAAGCAGATTGGCAAAAGGTAAGTAAAGAATACATCTAGGGACATCACTAGAAAGCCTTCTGGCATTCCACACTATTCCTTTTGGCCTTGCCAAATAGGAGAAATCCAGGAGAGTATCACAAAAAACTGATCCATGGAGCACAGCTCTCAGGTTCTTCTGAGTCTCTCAGAGGTAAGGTCTAGTCCAGGGTGAGAGTAGCTCATACAGCTTTTAAGGAAGTATAGATGTCAATCAGCTTGGCTAATAGTTTCCCAAGTTAGGGACCTTAAAGATTGTGACCCTAGCCAAGGAGATAGTGACTGACCAGAGGTGGCATTAATCAAAATATTGGAGGGAAGAAATAGATATATCTTGAGAGGATTGTTCCAAAACACTGATTCCCCTGTTTTCCCCAGCTCCATTGTACATGAATCTTCTGAACTGAGCATGTGTCCCCTTAAGGGTTTCAAGGCTCAAGCACAATGGAAAAATTTCACACCCACCTATCTCTGACCCAGATGGGGCTAGAGTAGAAGGTGAAGCTGGTGACTTTGTACAACCCTCCTCTTAAATATAAGCCACTTCCATGTCATTGCATAATATTCCTGAAGTCACTGTCCTCTATGATAATAAAGTACAAATACCAGCCTTGTGGAGATGACAGGTACCTTTAAAAGGGTAGGCTCTATTCTGACAATAGTGACTAAGAATTAAGGGTCTAATTTTTTTTTAATTTTCAATGGGATAAAGTGAGGTACCCAGGATGACCAAATGAGCATGGCTTGATTGTGATCTGCAACCTAGATGTTAATACGCTAACATTCCTCCAAAAAAAAAAAAAATCATTGTTCTCCCCAATTTCCCTAGTACTGTGCAGGTTCCACCATTCTTCTAATCACTTAGACTTTCAAACCTTGGTGCCAACTTCATCTCCTTCCTTTACATTATCCAATTATTTGAAAAATTCTGTTACAATTATTTATAGCTATTCTATTCTCTCTACACACACGTACACAGTTACTACCTAAATTAACACTCTCATCACTTTTGTAACCTAGACTCCTAGGTTATTTTCCTATCTCAGGTCTACCATTCTAATCTATTCTCTATATTTTTGCCAATGATTTTTCTAATATGCAAGGTGGACCATGTCATTCCTCTACTCAATAAATTCCCTTTTGCCTTGAGAGTCAAATCATCTTTATCTTAACTTATTTTTTCATTCAACTTTATGTAGAATTTATATTATGTACCTATTAGTATAAAACTATATGTATTTATAAATAAGTAAATATACACATGGATAGGAACTCAAAAGTTTGTTGTTGTTACTGTTGTTTATTGATAAGGTAACATAATAAAAAAATGGAGACCACTGAGCTAGGAAATTGGATTTTTCCAGAAATATATAAAAGTCTACTATTGTGAGGGTTAACACAGAAAGGGCAGAATCAGGAAAAAAGTAGGAAAAAGAATACAAGTAGTACACAAACATACTAAATAGGGAAAGACTCTGTACCAGAAAAATGTGAGGTTTTTCCAGATATAAAATAATACAACTATAAAAAAGGTGTTTTGGCTTTTTTTTCCATTTCAGAAAAGTCACATAATATCATTACAAAATGCAAGTGAAAAAGGAGGACTGATGGAATCTAAAAATAATAGCATATATATACTTCAACAATTTATTGTCTACATTTTGGGGAAGGAGAATGAAAAAAATATAAAGAATTCAATGGAGTAAAATGATTTCAGATTTCAGTGTTCACCTTGTGTGGGCATTTTTATAGTCATCTTATTTACAATATTATTTTAAGAAAGAGTTCTCTGTAGTAACCAGTAGTAATATTGACAGTGGAAAGGTTTCTATTCCCTTCAGAAATCAAATGATCAAATGAAAAATCATGTTTTCAAAAGGAGAGTGGGGAAAAAGGGTATGAAGAGTGAATGTTATCAATATATAGTAGGAGCCATGGTATCCAACTAGACTGAACTCTTTTTTTCTTTTTTGCATTTTGACTCCATTTGTTAAACATTTTTCCAATCACATTTATTTACTTATTTATTTATTTATTTTATATTTATTTTTTTATAAATGATGTTTTTTCTACATTACTAAAACATTCTTGTTTAAGAGTAAACATAATACCCTCCCCCCCAAAAAATATAGACCCTCAGGAGCAATAAAGTAACGAGAAAAAAATAAAAATTAAAAACAATTTTTCAAATGTACTTTAGTCTGTGTTCCAACACCATCAGTTCTGTCATGGGTGGATCACATTCTTTATAATAAGTCTATCACAAAAGCTACTTCCATATTTTCCACCATTGCCATAGCTGAGGGCAACTCCCTCCATTCATAACTCCCCACTACCATATATTATATTCTCTCTCCTTTCACTGTGTCCCTCTTCTTAAATGTGATGTAGGGTAGCTGAGTGGCACAGCAGACTGATCACCAGCCCTGGGGCCAAGAGACCCTGAACACACATACCACCCCTAAGCCCCAGCAATCACCCAACCTTGTAGTCCTGGACATGCCATCTAACCCCAGCCCCTTGCAAGAAGTAAAAAAGATGTGTTATATCTGACCATTGTCCCCCATGGCCCAACCTCTCCTCCATCACTCACATCCCCCCCTTTCCCCTGTGCTCCTTCTCTCCTTTTTACTCTCGATGTCTATACCCCTATATATGCTGTTTCCTCTTCAAGCCACCTCTGATGAGAGCAAAGGTTCCCTCATTCCCCCCTCACCTTCCCCCTTTTCATATCATTGCAATAGCTCATTGCAATAAAAAAATCTTATTATACGAAATGTCTTAGCCTATTCAACCTCTCCTTCTTTCTCCCATTACGTTTCCCTTTTAGCCATTGACTCCATTTTTATGATATAGCTTCAAATTCAGCTCTTTCCTGTGTTTCATCTATAAAAGCTCTTTCTACCTGCTCTATTAAATGAGAAGTTTCATATGAATATTATCAGTATAATTTTTTTATGCAGGAATACATACAGTTCATCATCATTAAGTCTCTCATATTTTCCCCTTATCCTCCACTCTCTATGCTTCACTGTGTCCTGTATTTGAAGATCAAACTTTCTGTTTAGCTCTGGTTGTTTCAACAGGAACAATTGAAATTCCCCCTGGTTCGTTGAAAGTCCATCTTTTCCCCTGGAAGAGGATGTTCAGTTTTGCTGGGTAGTTGAGTCTCAGTTGCATTCCCGAGCTCTTTTGCCTTCCAGAATATTATATTCCAAGCCCTATGAGCCCTTATTGTAGTTGCTACTAAGTCCTGTGTGATCCTGACTGCAGTTCCACAATATTTGAATTGTGTCCTTCTGGCTGCTTGTAATATTTTCTCTTTGACTTGGGAGTTCTTGGCTATAATATTCCTGTTTGGGGGGGTGTTGTTTTGTTTTAGATCTCTTTCTGGGGGAAAACAGTGGATTCTCTCAACTTCTATTTTGCCCTCTGCTTCTAGGATATCTGAGCAATAAATGAGGTCAAGGTTCTTTTCCTGATCGTAACTTTCAGGCATCCCAATAATTTTTAAATTATTTTTCCTAAATATGTTTTCCAGATCAGTTGTTTTTTCAATGAGATGTTTAATGTTTTCTTCTAATTTTTCATTCTTTTGGTGTTGAAGTATTGTGTCTTGACTTCTCATAAAGTCAACAGTGTCCTTTAGCTCCATTCTACATCTGAAGGATTTGTTTTCCTCAGAGAGCTTTCTTATTACTTTTTCCATCTGGATAATTTTGCTTTTTAAAGCATTCTTCTCCTCAATAACTTTTTAAACTGTTTTATCCATTTGGCTTACGTTGGTTTTTAGCATGTTATTTTCTTCAGCATTTTTTTTGGATCTCCTTGACTAAGCTGCTGACTTCTTTTTCATATTTTTTCCTGCTTATCTCTCATTTCTTTTCCCAATTTTTCTTCTATCTCCCTTAAATGATTTTCAAAATCTTTTTGAGCTCTCTCATAGCCTAAGCCCAATTTTTGTTTTTCTTGGGTCTTTCGATGCCGAAGCTTGTACTTCCTCATCTTCAGATTGAGTATTTTGAACCTTCTTGGGATCACAGACAATGTATTTCTCAATGGTGTTCCTCTTTTTTTCTCTGCTTACTCATTTCCCCAGTCTGTGCCTGGTTTTGAGTGCTTCCTGAGATTTTGAGTATTATTGGGACACCCCCACACACAAGGATTTCAGTATGTAAAGCTCTGTCTTCCCTCCTGGTCTGTGAATGACCACAAGTGCACCCTTCTGCCATGGGGCTGAGGTGGATGGGTGGGGGCCTGCTGTTCTATGGGGTGTCTAAACTGTGATCAGGATCTGAAAGTGGTCAGAGCCCCAGAGTCCTGTTCCAGGTACAGAGGACAGACCTCAGAAGTTTCTATCCACTCCTCTACTTTTGGAAGTCTGAGCACTCAAGGCTCAGTTGCCTGGGGGCTCCTGCTTCCCTGCTCCATCTGTTTCTGTTTGCTGGATCTGGGCTGCCCAGCTAAGCTGCTTTCTGAATGCCCTGAGGGCTGGGCTTCACACCCTAGCTCTGGCTGAGTTACCCTGCTTGATCTTCCAAGTTGTCCAGGGTACTCTGCCGGGTGTAGGTAAGGAAACTGCCCTCACTGCCATGAGCTGCAGCTCCCAGGCACCCTGGGGCTGCCTCTAGGAGACTTAAGTTCCTTCACTCTGGTGGACCACCTCTCTAACTCCATGGAGTGAAGCCTTTCCACTATTTTCCAGGTTACCTTGGTCTGGATAATTGCCTCACTGAATCCCTCTGGAGTTCTGTCTCTTGAAAATTTAGTTAGAGTCATAATTTTATGATTTTTGAAATATTATTGAGAGAACACCTAGGAGAAACTCTTCTCCTGTGGCCATCTTGGCTCCACCCCCTGCACTTAATTCTTAAAAACTATAGATATCCACACTTTGTACTCATTTCTTATCCCAGTCACTTCAAATTATTGAAATGAAAACCATGATATATTGCAAGACACAACAAATTATCCCTAAAAATACACTGAAGTCAGAAATGAATAGTATACAGTATTCCTTAAAACTTCTAAATTAAATCATGAGAAAAGAAAATTGGTATATGTGTATGAGAATATAAAATTCTGTACTCTTGATAATTACTAATTCAAGACAAATATGACAAAAACAGAAAAGCTACACATTTCTTTAGGATCCAAAACGTGTATCATGGTAAAGAAATACTTGATACAGGAAATAGCTTGAAAGAAAGAGGAACAATCAAATTCATGTAAATCTTGTTTTTCCACTATTGAATTACCATTTTCTAGATACCTGATAAGGTCTATTGTGATCATGTATAATGATGATAATGAAATAAATGGATGCAAGCAGGGACAAAGAGAAAGACTATTTATCCAGTGACTATCTCCAGGTTGGATGTAAAAGTAATTTCTGGTCTTTCATTCCCTCTGTTTTTTTGGTGTACTGCTCTTCAGTCACATGGGCTCTTCCACCAATAATGCCAACCCCAAAATAGTCTTCACTGACAAATGTTGGAGTCTATTTTTAATCAGAAAATGCTATTGGGGTGGCTAGGTGACACAGTGGATAGAGTACCAACCCTGGAGTCAGGAGTACCTGGGTTCAAATCCTGTCTCAAACACTTAATAATTACCTAGCTGTGTGGCCTTGGGCAAGCCATTTAACCCCATTGCCTTGCAAAAACTAAAAAAAAAAAAAAAACAGAGGTAGTACATTGAGATTATATGATTTACTGTATATAATGAAAGAACCAGAACTCACAAACCAGAATCTTTAACTCAACAAAGTACTTTTTATTGTTATTTTATTTATAAATATATTTAATTTATTTATATACCACTTGCTTCAAAAAAAGCATTTAAGATACATTTCTTAAAATTAATTATAAATGTTTTATGTATATTTGGAAAAAATAAAATATAAAAATTTCTGCCTAAAAACCCCATTACAAAATTAAAACATATAAATAGAGGATACTCAGAAACAAAAACAATCAAGAAGTGGGGATGGGAGAAGATTGAAAAGAGAACAGAAATTAATGTATGAAAAACATGGAAATGAGTTCATTAACATATCTGAACACTGAATTTAGCTCTGACCATTCTAGAAATTAGTATTTTGTTCACTTATATAGTTCTCACTATCTAATAAAAGGCAATATTTTCATCACACTAAATTTTAGGAGAAATTAATCTTTAAGTAAGTTTTCAGGCACCATAATGGACATTGCCTTCATCTATAATTTTACCCAAAATACAGACATTCTTCAAAAGGACATTCCTTATATCAAGACTGTATAAAAGCTAAAGTTATAACTTAAATTTGAGTGAGACCCTTTTGATATCACAACAATATAGATATAGATCTTTCTTAGACAACCTGAGAAAGTGATTAACACATACATTTGAAGATGTCTCTCACATATCAGATGTCTCTCACATATCAGCAAGTCCTAGATTTCAGTCAATTTATTGTTCAGATATCTGAGTGTCTGAATTGCTGATTATTTATGTTATAAACTTTAGACATTTTCAAGAGTAGAGTCAACATTCTACAGAAAAAAATTTAGTACTCTGCTTCTCACCCAAATATCTCATTTTCTCATGGGATGACCTGTAGGGACAGGCAACATAGCATAATAGTGATATCAGGAAGACCTAAATTCAAGTCTTGCCTTTGGAAAAAACTAGTTCTGTGATCAAGAGCAAGTTATTTAATCCCATAGGTCCATGGGCAGTTTTCAAAGATTGCTACAGGTTATCCAACTGCAAAGGAGGAAATAATTCTCTACACCAAAGTAATGCACATGTCTTCCTCCTCCCTCTTCCTCCTTCCCCACTATACACTAAAGGGAAAAACAAAGTAAACTCTTAATGAACAGGCCTACATTTTCCTTCAAGAAATAACTTAAATTTTAATCTACTAATGATTAGAGGACTGCTGGTTCAGATCCCAGGGTTCTTTGCCATAAAGCATACAACAGACAATTTTAGCCTGAACAAATTGAAAGTCAGGTATCACAAATAAGTTGCTTGGACTATAAATGTACATTATAGGATCCCTATATAATGCATTATTTTGAATAAGACTGCATTCTAGTAAGTGCTTCAGAATATGGTATTTCCCTACATAGATGAATTCTTGAAGAATGACTGCCAAATATAGTAATGTAAGTTTTAATATAATAGATATTATATTACCTTATCTATATAATAGATACTTTATATAATATAATAGATAGCAGTCTGCTCCCTCTCACTATAATTACCCAACTAGTTTAGATGTTTAGGACTGCTCTGGGTTTCACATAATAAAACTATGCCATCAGTACAGAGGAGATGCTTAATTTGTCAGCAAGAAATCCTCTCCTGGGACCACTTTAAGTTTTACCTGATTGATCAGGTGATTTAAAGCAGATGGAAGCCAACTAGAGAAAGATAAAGAGAAAACATGGAAATATAGGACTAAGAGACTCAAAGATAAGTCACAAAACTCATCCTGTCACCAATAAAGATTTTTGCTTTTTGGAAGCTCCCTGAAAGTAGGACCTGTGTCATCTGTCTGCTTTGTATTCTCATGGACTAGCACAGTATCTGACATTTACTACCTAATAACTTTTTAAAACTAAATTGAAGGCATATCATGGCCAGCAGTGTTCCTATATTGAATTCCATTCCCTGCTACTGATGAAGATTCCCAAAGTTTCACATTGGTTTTCCACTTTGTGCCTGTTTTTATGTTTAAAAGAAAAATGAATTATTGAAAGGAGAATTTCCAATACATGGATTAGTTGGATTCCTTAGCTTGCTTTCTCTCTTCTTTGAGTTACTTTAGTCTTTTATTAGCACTTCCATTAAAAAAGGAAAGAAATCAATTGATTTTTTACTATGGAGACCTTGCCAACATTAGTCATAAACATCTTGAATTGTTTATATATTTTTCTTAATTATTTGGAACATAAAGACAATGAAGTCATATTGTTTGTGAATCTATAATCAGATGGCAAGCCAGCTAAATTCAGGGAAGGATAAATTCATAAAGTCCATTCATGACCATTATATGAAAAATAAACTAAATTAATGTTCAAATATTGATCATACAATAATTTCTAGACTACAATGCCACAATGAGCTATACTTTCTTGTATTTCAAAAATGTTTCTTTTCATATATTTTAAAATGATCAATGTACTTTAAAATTTTTATAAATATTATGGATGTGTACCTACTTTGCATGTTCCTTTTTTAAGGGGAAATTTAATCATTAAGTTCACTATAAACTAAAAGTCCCTTTGTTACTTGTTTGTACAATGCTTTCCCTTGAACACATTTTACCAATACCACCATCATCCAAGTGAGTGTAACCACTCTCACCTTTTCTGATGGGTTCCAAATTAATCTCCTGTGTGGAAAGTAGTTGGTATTTTAATTTCTTCTAATAAATGTTTTATAAAAGTTAGAAACAGGACTTGCCCTTGGCAGAGGAGCAAAGCAAATCACTGTACTCTGCAGTGATTTTATTGGTTAGGAAGTTCCTAGTGACAAAATCCCTTTATCAGTGCAGATCTACGAACTGTTTTATAATTCATAAATTCTATTAGTGAGTTGTCTCAGGCACCAGGTAATTTGTTCAAGATCAAAGAACCATTGTATATTGGAGTCAAGACTAGAACTCAGATCAAGATAACTCTGAGATCCTCCTTTTATCCACTGTCAACTGCTACTTTAGAGGGTTTTTTCAGAAATTCCTAAAATATTTTTAATCTTTTAATTAACTTTATTTTGAAAAGCATAAGTTTTATGCTCTCTTCTTTTAATTTCCCCATGTTGCCTCTACATTTCCCTTTTTGTCTAAATCAGGAGTTTTTAACCTGATTTCCAAACATACTCATAAGACCAATGGACGGATTTCAATGAACCTGAATGAGAAAAAATATATATTTTTATTTAAATATAATTTGTTTTTTTTTCCAATTATATCCACTTTATTTTGTGCATTAAAAATTATTCTTAAAAGGGATTCTTAGGTTTCACCAGACTGCCAAAGGAATCAGATTAAGTTCTGCCACTTGCTACTGTATATGATCTTAGACCAGTTAATTCTCTGGGTCTCATTTCTGCCCAAGGGATCAATAATAGAAAAAAAATTTTAAGAATTCTTGGTCTGGAGATTATAGCCTTCTAACTTATAAATGGAATCTTAATATATCTTCTGTAAGGGCTCATATGAGTTGGGTTCCATCAGCTTTAAATCATCTGATCAATGAGGTAAAGCTTAAAGTCCCAGTTGAAATATTTCCAAGTGATTTTTTTCATTGGGGTAAGGGAGGGGGAGGAATACAGGGTTTTAATCTTACATAAATTAATAACAAGAATTCAATATACTGAATATTGTTATTTATTTTTTTATATACTGCTTCCATGCTCGGTTATTCGAAATTAATTTGCACCTTTCTTCATGAAATGTTAAGTTTATACACATAGTCTATGTATAAACTAGAATACTGAGGCATGGGCCTTAATAAAAAGTTTTATGAAATTGTAATGATTCAATATCCAGATATTTCCTTTCAGGAAAGGATATCTGATTTATTTGGGGATAACACCTCAAACTCTGAGACAGGGTTGAGTTGTATTGCAACTGAACCCATTCAATTACATTTCTCATGACAATATCAGGGAATCATGACCCATAAAGATATTTAGGGGTCATTTGACAAGTTCTTCTTCCCAGCCTGAATGAAAAAGTCCATCTCACTTCACACAGGATGTTTTGTAGGAGCACACCATTTTTAGAGTAATAACAATGTGATTGCTACTGTCTAATGAGCATTCACCTACAACACTATCACCAAATGATAAAAGATCAAAAGTCAAAATATCATTCCAACATAGCCAAGACAATTAAAATAATATATGGTCCAAAAACTAGATGGTGAATGACTTTTAGGAGGTAAAAGTTACTTGTATTGATTTACACTTCAGCATGCACTTGCTAAGTCAAATAAAACAAATGCACTGCATCTAGAAATTAGCAACTCTGTTCTAACCTAAGAGTTAATGCAAAAGAAGTGAACTGTATTTATCTTTAACAGTAAAGTTGAGTGGGGAAATAGTTGAGTAATTGGTAGTCTTTAAAGAAGCTACTTTCCATATTCCTAAAGCCCTACTATGTCTTTTGGGGAGTGGGGATAGAGGTGGTTGACAGATGAAATCTCTATACAAGGACCTGTATGTGCATGGACAATGAAAGTTCTGAAAGGAAGGGGCATTCTGTGTGTGTATTTATCTGTCTGTTTGACAATAAAACAGCATACCACATAAAAGGTTTACCAGTCAAGTTTCTAACTCAGCAGCACTCCACCATGAAAAGATAGATGGATTTGGAGTCAACGGACTTGGGTTTAGATCCTGACACTTACTACCTGTGTGATCTGGGCAAGTTATTTCTCTGGATCTCAGTTTCTTCAACTGTGGGGGGGGGGGGGGAAGGATTGGACTGGATGACCTCAAATTTCCCTCCCATCTCTAAGTCTGTGATTGACCAGTAGACTAACAACTAACAGTAACCTCTACTATTACTTTCACTCAAAGACTCATTATCATTCACATTGAACTAAAATATTCCTCTTTTTTTCAGCAGACCTGGGATTAGAAAGGGGTGATATAGTTTAGTCTCACAGTAGTCTAAGGATGCTCTATTAAACCAACAATTTATTTAGGAAAATAGAAAGTTATTTTGACACCACTTTCTTCTAATATAACTAAGTAATTTCATTTTGTTTTTGTACCAGTTGAATAACTATCAAGTATCTCATTTAATTCCAATTTTGAACATAAACTACCAGAGGACTGGCCCAAGTCAAGCCTATCCCAGAACGTGTGCTTATCTAAATGCCATGTAACCACTTCTTCCCAACCACCAATCCTAAGCACTAGCCCACCAAAGACAAGTATGGATGTTTTCTATTTGTCTTTGGAAAACTGAGTGGAAACTTCAGCAAGTATAGATATTATCTGCCTACTTCTAGCCCTGCATGGATAATTGCTGGGTTAGTCTTCTAAATTGGTTGCTGTCTGAAAAACTGAAGATAAAGGGTTATACAATGGAGAAAAGGGTTGACCGCTAGTTGGAAGGCTGACTGGAGGGAGCTTTTGAGAAGACAACATAAGACTCCTATTGAGGGTTCTTCCCTATCACATAATAATGGCAACCTGGGGAATCTGCTCTACATGGGTAGTGTAGATTTGAATAACATGGTATATACCTGAGTTTTCTGTCTGCCTTGCTGTGTTTTCTCTCCTCTAGAAACAGCCTTATGTACATCAAAAGATCCTTGGAGGTCTTTAAATAACAGAAAATGTTTGCAGTATCACCCACAGATTTGAAATTGCAGTTATAGTAGAAGGATTGGATTTTCAAAAAAAGAAAAATATCAACACTGGAAAAGCAAAGGGAAATGATTCCACTTGCTGTTTGACTGGACAGTACTTAGTGGAGGTGAATAATCCCAACAAACTTTAAATATTCCAAATGAATATACTACTAAAGATAACAATGAATGATGTCCTAATCATTTTTTGATTCTCTAATATTTAGCATGGGATGGGGGGGGATAAATTACTATTTTATAACTAATTTGTATCTCTTAGTGGGTATGTGTTTTAAAAAAAACTTTTTTAATGCCAAAAATTTGGTACAGATATGAATGTGAAACTTTCCTTAGTTGCTTACCTTGATGGAATATGTAGTCCCAAGTATGCAAGATTATTTATACTTATATTTCTGCAGTACTCAAAGTTGACCTGATTCTGGCTTTGATCTATGCCCCTTTAAATGCCCAGGGTAGTTAGTGGCAGACCTAACAGATTTGGGTTTAGGGGACTACAGACTAGCAGACATACAGATTGATTTATTTGTGGATGTGTCTCCCAGGCTGTAAAATAAAATAGTATAAATCTTCTCTCCAAGCCTCCATAACATTCCTTTCATCTCTCTGAAGTAAGGAACCTGCAAACAGGAGAAAACCTACAGAGTTCCTACCCTACAATTGGTATATTTGACCAGATTTGTCTAAGATCTCAAATCTTGCAATACATACACCCTATCTGGAGAGAGCTCTTAGATTTTGAGTTCATAACCATTTCTATAATTAGAACTCTTTTTAAGTAACAGCTTTCTTTAGAACAACTGGGATGATAATGAAGAGCCAATGAATGTGAAAACTGGGAAACTTCCTTTGAGAAGTCAGCAACCCCAAAGCCATTAATCAGATCAAACACAGATAACTGGTAAAGAGTAAGGGTGGCATAGGTTGCAAGCTCATGTGGTCTCAGTAAAGCAATGCCTAAATAGCCATTGTTCCTATTTGTACCTAATAGTAACCATCTATAGGGCAGGAGGAGGGAAGGAAAAAAAAAGAGGGGAGAAAAGAAATTTGTATGATAATTTTATTTTATATTTGAAAGAAATAGCAAGTTGTGAATAGTAGATTTGCAGTTTCATGTGCAACCATCTATTTTATTATTCTATGCTATGAAAACACTTGTTTTATTTCATAAATTAAAAAAGATTTTTTAAACTAAATGGAATGCTTACAAAGATATATACTAACCATTCTAAAGGCTATACTCCTGAAAAAAAGCCAAATGATAGAATTATGCATATATCGAGAAATGCTCATATAAAAATGCTTAAAAATGTGAAAGGAGATAATCTCTGATTTTCTTTCTGCTTTAGTGTTATGCAATATGTTATAAGTATTAAAAATGCAATAAAAGATAAAGTTGCAAGTTCTAAGATATATATCTATACAGATATATATATATATATATGCAAGTATATATTTTAATGAGTATACACACACACACACACACACACACACACACACACACACACAAACACACAGATATGTGTGTGTATTATAGAGGAATGCTTGCCAGGACTATAATTTCATGTATCTGGGGAAAGGAAAATTTGAGCTTTCATTTAATTTTTTCACAAAATTAAAAGAGAAAAAAATTCCTAGGAATTCAAACTTCCCCTGAATAGGACTATTGACTTTTTCAGTGATTAGTCCTTAATTCATTAAGATTAAATGAAGCAGGGGCGGCTAGGTGGCACAGTGGATAAAGCACTGGCCCTGGAGTCAAGAGTACCTGGGTTCAAATGCCTTCCTGGTCTCAGACACTTAATAATTACCCAGCTGTGTGGCCTTGGGCAAGCCACTTAACTCCATTTGCCTTGCAAAAATCTAAAAAAAAAAAAGATTAAATGAAACAAGGGGTGGCTAGGTGGTACAGTGGATAGAGCATCAGCCCTAGAGTCAGGAGTACCTGAGTTTAAATCCGGCCTCAGACACATAATGATTACCTAGCTGTGTGGCTTTGAGCAAGCCACTTAACCCCATTGCCTTGAAAAAAAAAGATTAAATGAAGCACAGTTTGAATGATAGTAGGGCTAATGTAGAGGGATTCATCTTTCAGATGTGGACTAAACTGAAGGATTTTTGGATGTTCTTTAACCAACACTGAGAATTAATGAGTATGTCTAGAAGAGCTTTACAGTATGAGGAGTACATCAGAAAAGTCTCAGAGTTCATGGTGACAAGAGAAAAGTAGTAACCAAAATACATGCAGCTGAGGGGGAAAATGTAACCTGAAGTTGTAAGAAAAACAGAGAAGTGAGGAATGAATTGAACTTGAAACCAAAATTGAGGAATGCAGCTTTGATGATACAATTCCTACAACTTCTAAGAAGATAATATTGGAAAAGGAGCAAGCATAAAAGGCCTCTAGGAGAGGCTTCTATAGACTCTCGGGAATCAAAGGAAAGAATGACTAAAATAATCCAGCATAGATATGGATATGGTTATACTTGAGACTTCTTTTGCTCCAGAGATCAAAATTAAAGGGATACTATACAGGGTAGACCTAGTGGCTAAGCGTCTGTGTGTTTGTGTGTGTGTGTGTGTGTGTGTGTGTGTGTGTGTGTGTGTGTGTGGTGAATAAAGATGTATTAATTATAATTCACATTTATTCAATCTTTTAAAGTTTGCAAAGAATTTTCTTCCCATACTGTGAGACATATTAAACATATTATTAATGAGAAAACAAAGACTTAAGAAGGATAAATGTCTTGTCAATGATCCCACAGTGTTGAAGCCATGAATAAAATACAGGCTTTCACTGATCAACTTTTGCACTCACCTCCCCCCCACACACACACATATAAAAAATCCTGCCAACATAAGGATGTTATATTTAAGGCAAATTAACTGTACAAAATCCACTCACATTACTATTTCTTTTAAGAAAGATTTTATTTATTTTGATTTTTACAATTTTCCCCCCATTCTTCCTTCCCTCCCCCCATCCCCTACAGAAGGCAGTTGTTAATCTTTTTTTATTTTATTTTTTTATTCTCATTTTGTTCAAATTTTTTTACATTAATAAAATATTCTTGTTTAAGAGTAAACAATATACCCCTCCCCCCCATGAATATAGACTTGCTTGGGCGATAAAGGGGAGAGGAAAAATAAATTAAAATTTAAAAAAGAATAATAGTAATAATTGTAGGTATAGTCAGGTGGCACAATGGACGAAGCACCAGCCCTGGAGCCACGAGCATCCGAGCCCACATCCAGCCCTGTAGACCCAACAATCACCCAGCTGTGTGACATGCAAGCCACCCGATCCCCATTACCCGGCAAAAAACCTAAAAGAAGAAAAAAAAAGACCCAAAATAAAATAAAATAGTAATAATAGTAGGGGTGGCTGGGTGGCAGACAGAGCATTGGCCCTTGAGTCAGGAGCACCCAGGTCCAAATCCAGCCTCAGACACCCAAAGATCACCCTGCTATGTGGCCCTAGGCAGGCCATCCAGCCCCACATGCCCTGCACCCTCCCCCAAATAATAATAAGAAAAAATGTGCTTCAGTCTTTGTTCCAACACCAACAACTCTGTCATGGGTGGATCTCATTCTTTATGGTAAGTCCATCACAAAAGTTACTTCCATATTTTTCCAATGCTGCCATTGCTGATCGCAACTCCCTCCTTTCTTATTTCTCCACTACCATGTACTATATTTTCTCTCTCCTTTCACTCTGACTCTGCTGTAGGGTCGCTGAGTGGCACAGCAAACAGATCCCTGGTCCTGGGGCCAAGAAGCCCTGAGCCCCCATACCACCCCTTAGGCCTAGAATTCACCTGACCCTATGGTCCTGGACATGCCTTCCAATCCCAGCCCCTTGCAAGAATTAAAAAAGAATTTGTGTTATATCTCACCACTCTCCCCCCATGGTCCATCCTCTCCTCCTTTATTCACATCCCCACCCCTTCCCCCTGCTCCCCCACTTCTTACTCCAGATGCCTATACCTCATTAAGTATATATGCTGTTTCCTCTCCTAGCCACCTCTGATGAGAGCAAAGGTTCCTTCATTCCCTCTTGCTTCCCCCTTCCTTATCATTGCAATAGCTCATTGTAATAATAAAAAAATCTTATTATGTGAAATATCTTGGCCTATTCCCCCTCTCCTTTTTCTTTCTCCCATTACATTTCCCTTTTTTCTATTGACTCCATTTTTACACCATATTTTATCTTCGAATTCAGCTTTCTCCTGTGCTTCAACTATAAAAGCTCCCTCTACCTGCTCTATTAACTGAGGAGGTTCATATAAGTATTATCAGTGTCATTTTTCTATGCAGGAATACATGCAGTTCATCATCACTAAGTCCCTCATATTTCCCCCCCTCTCCTCCAATCTCCGTGCTTCATCTGACTCCCTGTATCTGAAGATCAAACCTTCTGTTCAGCTCTGGCCATTCCAAAAGGAGCATTTGAAATTCCCCTGGTTGATTGAAAGTCCATCTTTTTCCCTGGAAGAGGACATTCAGCCTTAGTGGGTAGTTCATTCTTGGCTGCATTCTAAGTTCTTTTGCCTTCCAGTATATTATATTCCAAGCCCTACGAGCTTCCAATGTGTAGTTGCTGCTAAGTCCTGTGTGATCCTGACTGCAGCTCCATGATATTTAAACTGTGTCCTTCTGGCTGCTTATAATATTTTCTCTTTGACTTGGGAGTTCTGGAACTTGGCTATAATATTCCTA
The DNA here is from genome assembly GCF_037893015.1 of Macrotis lagotis. Taxonomy (NCBI): domain Eukaryota; kingdom Metazoa; phylum Chordata; class Mammalia; order Peramelemorphia; family Peramelidae; genus Macrotis; species Macrotis lagotis. The sequence continues at coordinate 429,804,589 of NC_133666.1, read as the reverse complement.
GGGGTTGCTTTTTTGGTATCTCTTTCTTGGTGGGGGGATTGGTGGATTCTCTCCATTTCTATTTTGCCCTCTGCATCTAGAATATCAGGGCAATTTTCCTGTAGTAATTCTTTGAAAATGATGTCAAGGCTTTTTTGCTGATCATGACTTTCAGGTATTCCAATAATTTTTAAATTATCTTTCCTAAGTCTGTTTTCCATATCAGTTGTATTTTCAATGAGATATTTCACATTTTCTTCTAATTTTCCATTTTTTTGGTTTTGAAGTATAGATTCCTGATTTCTGGTAAATTCATCAATATCTCTGAATTCTTTTCTTTGTCTGAAGGATTTGTTCTCCTCAGAGAGTTTTTTTTTTATCTCTTTTTCCATCTGGCCGATTCTGCTTTTTAAAACATTCTTCTCCTCAATAACGTTTTGAACTGTTTTATCCATTTGACCTAAGCTGTATTTTAGCATGCTATTTTCTTCAGCATTTTTTTTGGATTTCCTTGCCTAAGCTGCTGACTTCATTTTCATGTTTTTCCTGCATCTCTCTCCTTTCTTTTCCCAGTTTTTCTTCCAACTCTTTCATTTGATTTTCAAAGTCTTTTTTGAGCTCTGTCAGAGCCTGAGCCCAATTTCTGTTTTTCTTGGAGTCTTTAGATGCAGGAGCTTGTACCTCCTCATCTTCAGACTGAGTATTTTGATCCTTCTTGGACTTGTGAGCAAAATATTTCTCAATGGTCTTCCTCTTATTTCTCTGCTTGCTCATTTTTCCCAACCTGAGCCTGGTTTTGGGGTGCTTCCTGAGCTTTTGGGATACTCTCACAAGGGTCTCAGTGTGTGTGAGGCTCTGTCCTCCCTCCTGGTCTGTGAATGACCATAAGCGCCCCCTTCTGCCATGGGGCTGAGGTGGGGGGGGGGCCTGTTTTCTATGGGGGCGGCCTAGACTGCTATCAGGATCTGAATGTGGTCAGAGCCCCCGAGTCCTGTTCCAGAGGCAGAGGACAGAGATCTGCAGTCTTTCTTCACTCCCCTCCCTCAGCTCAATGGGCTCATGCCCTGGAGGCTCCTGCTTACCAGCTCCCCCTGCTTCTGTTTCCTGGATCAGAGCTGGGGAAAGAGCAAGCTGCTAGCTATGTGCCCTGAGGGCTGGGTTCCACATGCTCCCTCTAGCAGAGGTACCCTGCTGTTCCCCAACTTTGTGCCTGGTGCTCCCCGGGGTGCAGCTCAGGGGACTCCCCCACTGCTGTGAGCCACGACTCCCAGTGCCCTGGGGCTGCCTCCAGGAGGCTGAAGTTCTTTCACTCTGGCGGGCCAGCCCCCTGGTTGGCCGCCCCTCCGACCCCAGGGAGCAGAGCCTTTCTGCTCTTTTCCAGGTTACCTTGAGTAGGAGAACTGCCTCAATGGTTCCCTTTGTGGGTTCTGTCTCTTTATATCCTGTGACTTTGCTAAAGTTGCTAATAATTTCTAGTAGTTTTTTTAATTTTAATAAAGTTGCAGGTTATAAAATAAACCCTCATAAATCCTCAACATTTCTATATATGACTAGCCAGATACAGCAGGAAGAGCTAGAAAGACAAATCCCATTCAAAGTAACCTCAGATAATATAAAATGCCTGGGAGTCTATTTGCCAAGACAGACTCAGAAACTTTTTGAAAACAATTATACAACACTTCTCACGCAAATTAAATCAGATTTAAATAACTGGTCAAATATCAACTGCTCTTGGATAGGTCGAGCTAATATAATAAAAATGACAATTCTACCAAAACTAAACCACCTGTTTAGTGCCCTACCAATCAAAATTCCAAAAAATTACTTTAATGAGTTAGAAAAAATAATAAGTAAATTCATAGGGAGAAATAAAAAGTCAAGAATTTCCAGGAATTTAATTCAAAAAAGTGCAAAATAAGGGGGCTTAGCCCTACCCAATCTAAAATTATATTATAAAGCATCATTGATCAAAACTGTTTGGTATTGGCTAAGAAATAGAGTGGTGGACAGGTGGAATAGACTAGGTGCATTAGCAGGAAATGATTATAGTAATCTGCTGTTTGATAAACCCAAAGAGTCTAGCAATTGTGATAAAAACTGCTCGGAAAATTGAAAGTTAGTATGGAAGAAACTTAGGTTAGACCAACACCGCACACCCTTTACCGAGATAAGATCCAAATGGTTACAAGATTTAGACATAAAAAACAATACTATAAGCAAATTAGAAGATCGAGGACTAGTTTACCTGTCAGATCTATGGAAAGGGGAGCAGTTTATGACTAAGGAAGAGATGGATAACATCACCAAAAACCAACTAGAAGATTTCAATTACATTCAATTAAAAACCTTTTGCACAGATAAAACCACTGTAACCAAGTTCAAAAGAAATGTAGTAAATTGGGAAACAATCTTTACAACTAATGATTCTGACAAAGGTCTCATTTCTAAAATATACAGAGAACTGAGTCATATTTTTAAAACAAAAAGCCATTCCCCAATTGACAAATGGTCAAAGGATATGCAAAGGCAATTTACAGATGAGGATATCAAAGCAATCCATAGCCATATGAAAAATTGCTCTAAATCATTAATTATTGGAGAAATGCAAATTAAAGCTTCTCTAAGTTACCACCTCACACCTCTCAGACTGGCCAATATGACCAGAAAGGATAATGATCATTGTTGGAAGGGTTGTGGGAAATCCTGGACACTATTACACTGTTGGTGGAGCTGTGAACTCATCCAACCCTTCTGGAGAGCTATTTGGAACTATGCACAAAGGACAACAAAAATGAGCATACCCTTTGATCCAGCAATACCACTACAGGATATATACCCTGAAGAGATGATGAAAAAGGGTAAAAACATCACTTGTACAAAAATATTCATAGCAGCCCTGTTTGTGGTAGCAAAGAATTGGAAATAAAGTAAATGTCCTTCAATTGGTGAATGGCTTAGTAAACTGTGGTATATGTATGTCATGGAACACTGTTGTTCTATTAGAAACCAGGAGGGATGGGAATTCAGGGAAGCCTGGAGGGATTTGCATGAACTGATGCTGAGTGAGATGAGCAGAACCAGAAAAAAGATACTGTACACCCTAACAGCAACATGGGGGTGATGTTCAACTTGAATGGACTCGCTCATTCCATCAGTTCATAAATCAGGGATAATTTTGGATTGTCTGCAATGGAGAATAACATCTGTACCCAGATAAAGAGCTGTGGAGTTTGAACAAAGTTCAAGGAGTATTCCCTTTAATTTAGAAAAAATCATATCATATTGTCTGATCTTGTTATGTCTTAGACTTTTTGTTTCTTCCTTAAGGATATGATTTCTCTCATCACCCTCAGTTTGGATCAATGTACAACATGGAAACAAAGCAAAGACTGACAGATTGCTTTCTGTGCGGGGGTGGGGGACAGAAGTAAGATTGGGGAAAAATTGTAAAACTCTAATAAAATCTATAAAAAAATAATAATTTCTAGTAGTTTTTTAAATGATTTTTTTGGGATTCAACATGTCATCTGCAAAGAATGAGAGTTTTTGTCTCTTCCTTCCTAATTCAAGTTACTTCAATTTTTTTTTCTTCTCTTATTGCTGAAGCTAACATTTCTAATATGATATTGAATAGTAGTGGTGATGGTGGGCATCTTGGGCATCTTTATTTCACCCCGATCTTATTGGGAATGCCTCTAGCCTATCCTCATTGCTTATGCTTGTTGATGGTTTCAGATAGATACTGTTTATTATTCTAAGGAATAAGCCAATCATTCCTACACTCTTTAGTGTTTTTAGTAGGAATGGGAGCTGTATTTTGACAAAAGCTTTTTCAGTATCTATTGATATAATCATATGATTTCTGATAGGTTTGTTATTGATATAATTAATTATAGAGACAGTTCTCCTAATATTGAACCAACCCTGGGATAAATCATACTTGGTCATAATGTATTTTCCTAGTGATAACTTCTTTTAATCAGTTTGCCAAGATATTATTTAAGATTTTTGCATCTATATTCATCAGGAAGATAGATCCATAATTTTCTTTCTCTGTTTTAATTCTTCCTGGTTTAGGTATCAGCAACATATTGGTGTCATGGAAAGAGTTAGGCAGAGGTCCATCTTCAACTATTTTTCCAAATAGTTTATGCAGAATTGGAACCAGCTGTTCCTTAAATGTTTGATAGAATTCACTTGTGAATCCATCTGGCCCTGGAGATTTTTTTCTTAGGGAATTCAATAATGGCTTGTTGAATTTCTTTTATCTGAGATAGGATTATTTAGGTATTTAATTTCCTCTTCATTTAACCTGGGAAACATATATTTTTGTAAATATTCTTCCATTTCACTTTGTCAAATTTATTGGCATAGAGTTATGCAAAAATAATTCTGAATTATTACTTCAATTTCCTCCCCATTGGTGGTGAGTTCACCTTTTTCATTTATGATACTAGCAATTTGGTTTGCTTCTTTTTTTTTAATCAAATTTACAAGAGGTTTATCAATTTTATTGGATTCTTATTATTTCCATAGTTTTCTTGCTTTCAATTTTATTAATTTCTCCTTTAATTTTTAGAATTTCAAATTTAGTATTTAATTGGGTTTTTTTAATTTGATCTTTCTCTAATTTTTTTAATTGCATATTTAGTTCATTGATTTCCTCTTTCTCTAATTTATTCCTGTAAGTATTTAAAAGTATAATATATCCCCTGACAGAAACCTTGAGTGTATCTCATAGGTTTTGGTATGTTGTTTCATTATTGCCATTATCTAGGATGAAATAATTAATTCCTTCTATAATTTGTTGCTTGATCCATGCATGCTTCAAAATGAGGTTATTTAGGTTCTAATTAGAACTGGATCTATATCTCCCTGGTCCAATATTGCATATGATTTTTATTGCATTATGATCTGAGTAGGATGTATTCACTGTTTCTGCCTTTCTGCAATTGATCATTAGTTTTTTATGCCCTAGTACATGGTCAATTTTTGTGTAAGTGCCATGTACTGCAGAAAAAAAAAGCATATTCCTTCATAACCCTTTCAGTTTCCTCCATAAGTCTATCATATCTAGTTTTTCTTATATTCTATTTACCCCCTTAACTTCCTTCTTGTTTTTTATGATTAGATTTATCTAAATCTGAGAGTGGAAGTTTGAGGTCTCCCACAAGTCGAGTTTTACTGTCTGTGTCTTCCTGTAGTTCTTTCAACTTCTCCACTAATAATTTGGATGCTATACATTGGGTACATACACATTTAATATTGAAATTACTTTATTATCTATGGTACTTTTTAGGAGGATATAGTTTCCTTCCTTATCTCTTTTAATACTATCTATTTTCACAGCTGCTTTTTCTGAGATAAGGATTGTTACCCCTGCTTTTTTTCATTCCAGCTGAAGCAAAATATATTTTGCTCCTCTATGTATCCCTCTGCTTCAAATGAGTTTCTTGTACACAGCATATTGTCTGATTCTGGTTTTTAATCCACTCTGCTATTCACTTACATTTTTTTTAGGTTTTTGCAAGGCAGATAGGGTTAAGTGATTTGCCCAAGACCACACAGCTAGGTAATTCTTAAGTGTCTGAGGGCAGATTTGAACCCAGGCACTCTTGACTCCAGGGCTGGTACTCTATCCACTTCACCACCTAGCCGCCCCTATTCACTTATATTTTAAGGGAGAGTTTATCCCATTCACATTCAAAGTTATAATTACTAACTCTTTATTGCCCTCCATACTATCTTCCCTCTGTTTGTATTGTTCCCCTTTTTTTGTCTTTATCCAAATTCCCATGTTTTATTTCTGAATACTGCCACCTTCATTGTGTTTTCCCTCCTATATCAACTCCCCTTCAATTTCTTTCCCATTTCCCTTTTCCCCTTCTTCCTTTCCTTCTGTTAGTTCCCCTTTTTTTGCCCCCTCCCCATCCACCCCTCCCCTTTTACCCTTTTAATACTTGAAAGGTAATATAAGTTTCTTAACTTAAATGAGAGTGTATAAGTTAACTTCATGTCAAGTCTGATGAGATGAAGATTCAGGTGGTTCTCACCTCCTCCCTTCCTCCCCTCAATTACAATAGGTCTTTTGTACCTTTTGATGTAATGAGAGTTATCCCATTCAGTCTCCCTTCAACCTCCCTTCTCCTTACTACCCCCCTTTTTAAGGAGTTATTGTTTTTAAATCATTCTATCTGAGTCACAGAAAAGTTATGAGTGTCCATCACTTTGGGCTATGTATATTCTCTCTATTGGAGTTACAATTCTCAAGAGTTATGAGACTCTTTCTCCCAAGTGGGTATATAGCCAGTTTCATCTTACTGGATAGCAGTTGGGTTTTTTTTAACCTTTTCCTATGTCTCAAGCCTCCTGTTTGATGTCCAAATTTTCTATTTAGTTCTAGTCTTTTCATTATGAAATCTTGAAAGTCTCCTATTTCATTAAATGTCTATCATTTTCCCTGGAAGAGAAGGCTCAGCTTTGCTAGGTAGCAGATTCTTGGCTGCATTCCAAGCTCCCTTGCTCTTCATAATATCTCATTCCAGGCTCTTCAATCCCTTAATGTTGCTGCAGCCAAGTCCTGCATAATCCTTGATGTGGTTCCTTGGTGTTTAAATGTTTTCTTTCTGACTGCTTTCAGGATTTTTTATTTTATCAGATAGTCCTGGAATTTGGCCACAATATTCCTTGGTGTTTTCATTTTAGGATCTCTTTCTGGAAAGTATCGATATATTCTTTCAATAACTATTTTAACCTCTGGTTCCATGATGTCTGGGCAATTTTCCATCACTAAATCCTGTAATATTAAGTCCAGGTTTTTTTTTCCTCTTCAATGCACTCAGGAAGGCCAATAATCTTATATTCTTCTTTCTTGATCTATTCTTGAGGTCAGTGGTTTTGCTAATGAGATATTTTACATTTTCTTCTATTTTTTTCTATGTTTTGGTTTTGTTTAACAGAATCTTGCTGTCTCATGAAGTCATTAGTTTCCACCAATTCCATTCTTTTTTTCAGAGAAGAATTTTCTTCATTTACCTTTTGCAATTGCTTTTCCAGTAGGTCAATTCTATTTTTTGAATGAATTTTCCATTTGCCCAAGTGTAGTTTTGAGAGAACCATTTTCTATTTCCATTTGCCCTATTGAAGAATTGAGAGAATTTTTTTGCATTTTCCCAATTGAGGATCTTAGAGAATTATTCTCTTTTCATATTTGTGCAATTTTATTTTCCAAGGATTTGTTTTCTTGTTGTGAGATGTTAATTTTGACTTGCAAGGCATTAATTTTCTCTTGAGTTTCTTTTCCCAATTTTTCCAATTGATTTTTAAACCCCTTCCTGATTTCTTCAAGGAAGTCTTTCTGGGCTGGAGACCAATTCATATTCTCCTCAGAAGTGCTAGATCTCTCTGGGTTAGAATCTGTTTCTTCTAAGTATTTCTCCATGGGTCCCCTTTTAATGGCCTTTCTTCATCTTTCTAGGATCTTGTGTTGGGGGTGGCTCTCAGAGGTTTGCTTTTGAAGATCCTAGAGGCTCTGTTCACTTGGCTCAGTAATTACAAGGACCTGTCAGTAGGGGGTACTAGTTTCTTCCTCTGGAATGTTTGAAGCTCTCATCATCAGGGTCTGAGGTGACCTTGAACAATGGGCTGAACCATGGGGGGAGGGAGTTAATCTCCATTTCAGTTGAGTGAACTCTGTTGTCCACACCTGAGCCTGAGGGGCTGTTTACCATTTGTTCTAGAAAAAGGGCTCTTCTGAAAGTATGGAGCTCAGGTCCCGTGTGCAGCTGGTCATTCTTTAGGCATGCTCTAAAACTCTCTGTGCTGGAACTCACCCTCCTGTAGCTCCTCTCCCCCAGGTCAAAGATTCTAAGGCTATGGCTCTGGCAACCACCACCACTCAACAAAGTCTCTAAAGCTGAGGCCGGTCTTACAGCTTTTCCCATCTGCTGTCCCTGTACTGGCCCTCTGGTCTCCACTCCTGGTTCACCCACAGTCCCCCGAGACAGACCTTGTTGGTAGGTTTTCTTCTGCTAGCTCCTCTCTGGGTTTTGTCAGTCAAACTTCTGTTAAGAGGTTTCTTTCATATTATTTCTAAGGGGAAACCAGGAGACCTTAGCACAGCGCCTGACTTCTCTCTGCCATCTTGGCCAGAAGTCCTTCACATTACTATTTCTAAACCTCAAGGGCAGCTAGGGCTATATGAAACAAGGAAATAATGATTTTTCTTTCTTTTCTTGGTAACAATAGTGATGGGGCTTATGTGATGATTATATGTACAAAAACTCTGGGTCTTCTTTAAGATCAGTTGATCCAGGCTCTCGGCTTCAATAGCTGAAATGCCATTACCCAGCTTCCAGCAGGATAGGAGGGTTATGGCAATTACCTCCATATTCTATGGAAAATGATTCACAGGATATGATGAACTGATATCACAGTATTAGACTTTTCTGAAGGAAAAGCAAAGAATGTGGCATCTAATAGTGATCAGTAAATTGAGTTGTAGAATTTTAGTTAAAGATACATAGTTTTGCCTTCTCCAAGTTCACCCTAAAAGACTGGCAAGATAACCTATTTGAAATACACTGCAAAAGAATCTAGTTACAATGAGGTGTAGTGTATCCCAAGCTGTCATCACGTACAGGAAAACCTAGGTTCATGTTGTTTCTGGCACTGTAGCCCTGGGCAAGTCAATCTCTCAGTGTCCCTTTCCTAGTTGTTTTGTCAATTAATCATTGCTGACTCTTTATGACTCCATTTTTTAGGGGGATTTTTGGAGGGGGAGGAACAACGATGCTGGAGTCATTTGCCATTTCTTTCTCCAAGTCATTTTATAGATAAGAAAAGCAAGGTAAACCAGGTGAAGTAACTTGTCCACGGTCATACAAGTAGGTCAAATTTGAACCCAGAACCTTCTGGTTCCAGGGTTGGCACGCCATCTACTGTACTGCCATCCTCCCTCAATGTCCCTGTATGATTCTCAAATAACAGTTCTTTTGCTCTGCCATGTCACATTTTCTGGCTCATAGTGAACTTGTTCTTTACTAAACTTCTCAATCTGTATCACATTAGAAACTAAGCTAGCAATTCCTCTCCTCTCTTATACTTTTGGAATTAACTTTAATGAAAGACTTTACACTTGTTTTTATGAAATTCCAACTCAGTTGATTCTTATCAAGAACACTCTGAATTCTTACAGTCATTCAATGTATCTGTACCTATCCTAATTGTATGGTATCTACAAATTAGGTAAACATGCTAATTGTAGATTTAAATACACCCTGATGAGAATGCTGAGTAATACAAAGGGGCACTCCACTGGAAACCTTCTTCAGGTTGTCATATAATAAAACCATGTGTAACAGCTTTGGGGGGTTAGCTCATCAAATAATCATGTTATGCTGCAGTTGTTAAGGGAATATGAAAGCAATGCTAGACTGAGAAAATATATTTCAAAAATGTCAGTGCAATTAGAGGTATAATCACATAGCCAGGAACTCCAAAAGTGAAGATAGCTCAGGAAATGGAAGGCTTTAAAAATGCCATTTAGTATCATTAATTTTTTACATTAAGAGGAAAAAGTGACAAGAAACAGAATACTTTGATGAACCCAGATTTTAAAAGAATGCATACCAAAGAAAAATAGAGAGATGATATAATCAATAAAAAAAAGAATGAGACATAAATTTGAATCACATCTCATACAATAGTGCATGACACTAGACAAGATATTTAAAATTGCCTTCATCCTCAATCTTTCAAATGGGTATCATACTTCTAATATTTGCTTCATAGGGTTTTTCATGGAATAAATGACATAAGATATGCAAAGGACTCACAATGCAAATGTCTCATTACTTTATTTATCACATTATTATTATTTAATGTTTCAATTCCCAAGTAGGAATTTCAATAAATGGAAAAAATCCATGTTTATCAAATTTTAAGCAAACATAATTTCATGAGAGATAATTAATTCATCATTATATAATAAGAGTCAGAATTATTTTTATTAAAAATAAGTCAGACTGGAACTCCAGTTTGAATTTAAGTAAAAATTAAGTTCTTTGAAGGGAGATGCAGTTTTGGTTTTTGTCTTTGTATTGACAGAACTGAAGAATAACTTCTTAGCACCTAGAAGAGGACATCTAATAAATGATTTTTGTTATCACTGTTAAAATGAAATTTAATAGTGATAAGTACAAAAGGTCTATACTTGGTTCAAAAGACTGATTTATCAAATGCAAGATTGGAGGGGAATGATTAAATAGCTTTTTGACTGTGAAAAAGATCTGGAGGTTTTGGTGGACTATAAGCTCAGTAAAGCAAGTTCAGTTTTGTGACTTTCTTCATCATGGTTTCAATTTATCTTGGGTTTTCTTAAGCAATTAAAAACAGATTTGGAGGAAGGAATTTTGTGGAACTCGTAGACACATAAAGGCCATCCAATGACACAGAGAAAAAGAATTTTACTTAAATTTACCTCCATATAGCCTATGACCAAATATTTAACCCAAATCTTACAATAAAGTACTGTAAACTCTCCATAAAATAAAAATAAAAAAATTCATATTTCTTCTCTGGTAAAAAGAGGGGGCCAAAAATTTTAGGTGTAGGGGATAACTGTATTGTGATATAACAACAAAATAGGAACACCAAAGAAAACAGAATAAGAAAATCCTAGTCAAGGCATTTATGGATAGAGTTTAGTAAATGTTCAAAGACCAAATGATTCTTCATGGGACACAAATTATTCTCAAAAATACAAAAAAAAATTCAAATTTCTTTAATGAAAAATTACTATGTGGGGAAGAAAAGTGATGTAGTGAATAGAATAGTTTCTGAAATTTAGAGGACCTTAGTTCAAGTCTAACCTCAGACACTTTCTAGTTATGTGACCCTGGACAAGTCACTTAATGCTGTTTGCCTCAATTCCTCATCTGTAAAAGGATTTAAAGAAGAAATGACAAACCACTTCAGTATCTTTACCATGGAAATCTGAAATGGGGGTCAGTCATAATATGTCAAATATAACTGAAAATGATTGAACACAATACCTAAATATATGAATGTTAAAGCAAAAAAGGCAATAAAATCTAATACTTTTCACAACTCTAATAATTTACAAAAGCAAAATTGATCATTTTAACTGAGTAATATTGAACAGCACAAGGATAATTAGCAAAGTTGTTGATTGGATAAAAATATCTGCAATGAATATTTCTAATTAGGGTCTAAGTGACAAGATATATAAGGAATATAAGCACAAATACATAACATATAAAAGTATTTGCAGAAATATATAAAACCAATGAATAAGTAACCAAAGCATATAGACTGTTCATAAAAAAAAATTACAAATTATCAATTCCAGGCCAGATAGCTTTAAATCACCACTAACAAAGAAATAAGAAATCTTAAAAAACTGTAAGGATTCACACATAAAATTGGCAAATTATTCCCCTAGAACCCTTTTTTATTGTGGCAAAGAACTAGAAACCCATCATTACTGAATATTTCAAAAATTTTTGGTGCATGAAAATAATGGAATGTTATTCAAAGAAATTATGAATATTCTAAGAAATTATAAATATGAATAATTCAGAGATGCATTGGGAAATTCCATGAACTGATACAGAACAAAAACAGTAAGAATCAGAAGTGACAGAATATCAAGAAAACAATATACTCAATGACTAAAATGTGAAGGAAAGAACAAGAAAATGCAACTGAATGCTGCAAAACGTGACCCTGGAGAAGAATTAAGAAAATACATCTCTCTCCTTTCTACTTTAGTGGTGGGAGAGGGTGGAAATAGTATTCTGAATGTACTATCTGAAATAGTTTTGAGGATGACTTACACACACACACACACACACACACACACACACACACACACACACACATATACAAATACATACCATATATGGTGCCATGGAAATACTGGGCAGAGAACAAATAGTTAAATTCTGTGTCTTTTTACAACAAACTTAAATCTTATCCTTTAAGTTATGCTTTGTGAAAAGGTTATAGAACAAATGTTTTTGTAACATCCCTAACTGCTTCTCTACCAAATATTGAATTGATTACAGCCATCTAGGTATCCTCTGTTCTACCAACTAGGTACAACATTCACTGAGAAAGATCCTACAAGGACAGAGAGATAAGGTAATTAGCCTCACATGATAACAAACTATTAGTTCTTTGTTCTCCAGAAATAAATCTTTGTTATTCCTGACATCCTTTACACACTATACCTGTGCTGAGCTCTACCCCTTTGCTAGAACATATATTATGTCCTGTTCCCCTATATAAGTCCTGGCTTTTTTCCCCTGCTAGTTGCTTATACTCTAGGTATAAAGCCCACATGCAGTAACTTTCTATCAATCTATTAAAATATATTTATCCCTTATATTTCTAGGTTATGAGGCTTTGTGAAATTCCTTCACTATTCAAATCCTAGATCACTACATGAGCCCCAAATTGCATCCCAAATATGTGTGTTTGTGTCCGTGTGTGTGTGTGTGTGTGTGTATAAAGATACATATATATTCAGGCATTGGAAGTTTTCTCAGTGGAGCTTTTCAGTGAAATTGAATGACTGCTAGCTAGGGAATTCAGTTCAAATGAGATCAAAAGACCTTTCAAATGTTGTGATTTTTTTAATCCTAAATTTTGGGGAATATAAGCAATATCTATAATGGAGAATTTACAAACATAGGAGAAGTGAGGGAATTGGAACTGGTTGGAAAATAATACAGACAATTATTGGTTGATCAATTATAATTATACAAAATCTTCAAGGCAACAAAATGTGAGAAAAATTCAGTTATTTGAAATTTTATTGAAAATCCATTTCTAAGGGTGGCTAGGTAGCACAGTGGATAGAGCACTGGCCCTGGAGTCAGGAGTACCTGAGTTCAAATCTGGCCTCAAACACATAATAACTTATTCAGTGCCATACCCAACTGCAAATAATTATTTTACCAAGCTAGAAAAAAAAAATATTAACAAAATTCATCTGGAGCAATAAAAGGTCAAGAATAGCAAGAATAGCAAATGTAAAGTAAAGTCCACCAGATGTAAAACTATACGATAAAGCAGTCATTAAAACTGCCTGGTATTAGTTATGAAATAGAGTAATGGATCAGTGGAGTAGGATAGGTTCCAAAGAGACAGCAGCAAATGACTACAGCAATCTACTATTTGACAAACCCAAAGACATCAGCTTCTGGGATAAGAAATCACTATTTGATAAAAATTGTTGGGAAAACTGGAAAATAGTATGGCAAAAACTAGACACAGACCCTCATCTTACACCCTATACCAAAATAAGGTCAAAATGGGTATTTAGACATAAAGGGCGACATCATAGATAAACTAATAGACCAAGAAATATTCTATCAGATCCATGGAAAAGGGGATAAATTTATGAACAAACATTATAAACTGCAAAATGAATGATTCTGACTATATTAAAATTTAAAAGTTTTTTCACTAATAAAATTATTGCTGCCAAAATTAGAAGGAAAGCAAAAAGCTAGAAAACAATCTTCATAGCTAGGAGTTTTAATAAAAAGTCTGAATAAACTATATATAGAGAATTTCATCAAATTTATAAGGTCACAAGTAATTCCCAATTGATAAATGGTCAAAGGATATGATTAGACAGTTTTTGAATGGAGAAGTTAAAGCTATATATAATCTATGAAAGATGCTCCAAATCATTATTGATTAGAGAAATGCAAATTAAAATAACTATAAGATATCAATTCACACCTATCAGATTGGCCAAGATGAGAAAAAGGGAAGATGATCAATGTTGGAGAGGTTGTGAGAGGATTAGGACATTGATGCATTGGTGGAGTTGCAAAATGATCTAACCATTCTGGAGAGCAATATGGAACTATGCCCAAAAAGCAATAAAATTGTTCATACCCTTTGACCCAACAATTCCAATTCTAGGCCTAGATCCAGAAGAAATCATAAAAAAGGGAAAAGTCCTACATGTTCCAAAATATTCATAGCAGCACTTTTTGTAGTGGCAAAGAATTGGAAACTGAGGAATGCCCATCAATTGGGGAATGACTAAACAAGTTATGATACATGAATACTATGGAATATTATTGTTCTAGAAGAAACCATAAATGGTCAGACTCTAGAGAAGCAAGGAATGAATTACAGGATCTGATGCTGAGCAAATAGAGTAGAACCAAGAGAACAATGTGCACATTAACAACATTGGGAGATGAACAACCTTGAAGGAAGCAGCTCCTCTCAGCAGTTCAGAGAGCTAGGACAAGTGTATTAGACTATCTATGGACACTGTTATCCCCATCCAGAAGAAGAAAAACAAAACAAAACAAAAAACACTTCATAAAAATTATCTCATGTATCTCTTTCCTTTAATCCTAATTTCTTGTATGGAAAATGACTAATCTGTAAACATGTTTATCAAAAATATGTATATACAATGCTAACCTGACTGTTAGCCACTGGGCAGAGGGGGTTGGGAAGGGAGGGTGGAAAGAAATTTTGTAACTTAAAAATATACATGTGCATATGGATGAAAAAAATAAAGATGCTACTCAAAAAAATTTCAACGTGACAAGTACTCCTCAGTAGAAGCATGATGCACTGATAAAGGTATATATCAATGCAGAAGACAGGAGCGAAGGTCTTATATAAATACAGAGAATCACAAGGTTTGAAGTAACCTGAGAAGATAATTCTATCAGAATTTGGAAATTAAAAGATCACTGGATATGAAATCAGAATATTAGGATTTGAATTACTTACTATTATGACCATGGTCAAACTAACTATGTGGAACCTTGGTTTTCTCAAATCTAAAATAAGGTTGTAGGACTAGATGTTTTCTATGTCCCCTGCTCTACTCTGGAAATCTAATGATTCCAAAACCCAAACTAATTAGAAAATCCTTCAACAATATCTATTAGTGGTCAATCTTGTTTGGGTTTTTGTTGTTTTTTTTGTTTGTTTTTGCAAGGCAATGTGATTAAATGACTTTCCCAAGGTCATACAGCTAGGTAATTATTGTCTGAGGCTGCATTTGACCTCAGGTTCTCCTAACATCAGGACTGGTAATCTATTCACTGCCCCTCCAGTAGTCATTCTTTTCTTTTTGTTAGTTTTTTTTTTTCAAGGCAATGGGGTTAAAAGTGGTTTGCCCAAGGCCACACAGCTAGGTAATTATTAAGTGTCTGAGGTCTGATTTGAACCCAAGTACTCCTGACTCCAAGGCCGGTTCTCTATCCACTGTGCCACCTAGCTGCCCCTCCAGTAGTCATTCTTAAAAGACAACTACGAAGAGAAATCCACTCATTGTCTCCTGAGAGAGAGACAACCCTACTTTTGGATTGATCTTTTCTGAAGGTTTTCTTTATATTGCAACCAAAACCTGCTCTACATTTGCAATGTATTGCAACTCTAGTTTTCTTTTAAGATATTTCATCCTAACATAGAAGTCCAAGAAACCTTTGCCTACATGATTTTTTTCTTTGCCTAGATACAAGATAGCTTAAGTGAATAAGTAGAAGGGATAGCTTGTCTGGTTTCATCTAATGTAGTTAAACTGAATAACTATCCTTCTGACAAAAATTTATATATTTTCAGAAATG
The DNA here is from genome assembly GCF_037893015.1 of Macrotis lagotis. Taxonomy (NCBI): domain Eukaryota; kingdom Metazoa; phylum Chordata; class Mammalia; order Peramelemorphia; family Peramelidae; genus Macrotis; species Macrotis lagotis. Next base: position 429,788,972 of record NC_133666.1, on the reverse strand, counting down.
GTCCTCCCTCCACACTCTTCTGATGTTATTGTTCAGTCATTATCAGTTGTATCAAGTATTTTGTGACCAAGGTTTTCTTGACCAAGATAGTTGGCCATTTCCTTCTCTGGCTCCTTTTAAAGATGAAGAAACTAAGGCAAATAAGATTAAGTAATTTGATGAAAGTCAAATAACTAGTAAGTGTTGAAGGGCAGCTTTGAATTCAAGGAGGGGAGTCTTCCTGACTTCTCCAAATCTGATACTCTCTCCACTGTGCCACCTAGCTGCATTAGTGACCAGCTACTCTCCTGGTGACTTGGAGCCATAGCAACCTCAAAACAAACAAAGACAAGGGATTTGACCTGTCTATTGGCCCTGAGGAGCTAGAGCTATATCTCTAATGCCTGCTCCTTAACTATACTGCATTATATTGTACTCTCACTTTGAGATATATAGATCTAAAATCTTCCAAACACAATCACAAGTAGGAAATAAACATTATAATCACAGAAATTATAAAGAATTTATTTCTAAAAAATCATAGCCTAGATTCATAAATTGTAAATAATGATATTTAAAAAGGTATATAATAGTTTTCACAATTTCTGAAGGGGTATTTCAATTATTTGGTTTTAATGCTGGAATTTTGGCATAATAATTTAAGAGTTTCATGACAAATTTATTTTTTTTCAATTATAAACAAGAGAAAAATATGTGCCTTCAGTTTTGGATGGAATTTCTTATCTTTACTTTTGACTATGAAATAATGAACTGCAAAGTTTCAGGAGGAGAATGAATTATGCAGTTTTTTAAAGTAAATTCTAGATTTATGAGAATCCCCCTGAGAGGAACATGAAATATAAACCAACTCACCATAATCTGAGTAAAAGAGCCATGTTATATACCTGTTTAATTCAATTTATGCAAAATGTCTTGGCTGCAAGGTGTACACCAGCCCTTTGATTTTTTTAAAAGGCTACAAAAACTCTTTTTGATGAGAAATGTAAGTTCAAATCATTTGTCCTAATAAGGTTAATTTTCATTTCATTCATACAGCAAATAAACTGGCATTTAAGTAAGCTTTTAATTTTGTATATTGGCATTGACAGACAAATTGCATTCTTTCTAACATATGCTTTCATTTCTATTTCTCCTTACAAAGTAAGTCGATATGCAAAAACACTACTTAAAATAATCTAATTTTTTTATTAATTACTAATGCTTTCCTGTTAGTAATATGTTTCTACCACAGAATCAAAAATTAGTTATAATACATTAATATCTCTGAAGCAGTATTATTGTCCTAATTTGTCTGAAATAAACAACCAAAGAAATAATTTCTCTTGCCCAAGATTATACAATGGCCTCCAATGTTCCTATAATTGACATAAAGTTTGGGCTTTTGTTTTTGTTTTTAGCTATCACTTTTAGAAGTAAATTAACTCTTTCAAACATTGAATATCTAGTATGTGAGCAATATGGTATTAAATGTGCCTTGGTAACAGGGAAGAATTAAAATATTTCTAAATACTCTGCTTAATGAATAAAAGACCCCAGAGTCAGAGGTCTTTTTAACGGTAAAAAAAAAAACTTGGATACCTATGCAAATATGATTATTTTTCTTTGTAATCATATGTATTTTATTTTGTTCACTTAAAAATACCTTTTTTAGAAAGGGTCTATAGATTTTACTAGACTTCCAGGATGGCCTGTGACACAAATAGTTAAGAACTCTTACATTAGAGTGAGTTTGCTTATAGTTTGCTATAATAAGCAGATCGTCTAAGTGGCATAGTAGAGTATAGGACTTGGAGCCAGGAAAACTCTCATTACTGTGTTCAAATATGAACTCAGACACTTACTAACTGTGCAATCCTAGGCATGCCCCTTAATCCTATTGACCTCAATTTCCTCCTCTGTAAAATTCACTGGAGAAGGAAATGAAAAATCACTTCAGTATCTTAGACAAGAACCTCCAGTGGGATCAATGAAGAGTCAGACACAACAACAATAAACACTTAATAAATATTTATTGACTTATTAAATGACTCAACATTGAATTTGCTTCCCAATAGCCAAAAATAATGAATCTATTGTAGGGACATTTTCTGTTGGGATTTTTTGTTTGTTTGCTTATTTATTTGTTAATGAAGAAGTCAACAAAAAAGGCAGATAGAATAATTTATGTTTTGCTTCATTTTGAGACAATGGAGGGACATTGAGACCAGTGAAGTAACTGGCTTCAATTTTTCTAATATGAAACTCCTTCTACCAATGTAGCTTGCTGAGTTATCCCTAGGTATAAACTTAAAGAATTCTTCTGGGCTCTGTAGTTTGTATGTGTCAGAGGAAGGACTTGAAACCAGGACATCCTGAATCTAAGGCTAACCACCTATCTATTACTCTATGCTGCTCCCTTAGTCAATCAATAAAGATTTATTAAGTGTCTCCTATATGCCAGCCACTGTGATAGGCATTAGAGATATAAGTACTGATAAAGATTTTTTTAGATAAACAAAGTCAATCTCTTATTCTATCAATCATGCTGCCAAATTTAAAAGATACACACACACAAATATATATATAAACATATATATTCATAATTATGATTCTAAAATGCTGTAGAATTCTGAAAGGATTTCCTTCTCAATCATGAAGGAGAGATGCTTTCTACAGTTTTTAGTATAAACAGCATTTTAATCTATGACATCACTTCCCTGATGTTGTGGTCTTCCTTGAAAACAAAGGTACAAATCTTATTATAATTCACTGAAATTTGGTAAATATTAATAATAGTTGTTATTTGATTAGAAGGCCACACTAATCAAATTAATGGTGCCATGACTTGTACATTATGTTTATTGTAATGAGGAGTATATGGTACAAAGACAGTCTTCTCACTTGCCTTTTCCAGAACCATTTCATTCCATGCTCTTATTTGACAGGAAATGGGATTTTTGATGATGATTTGGATGCTGCAGGAGTTCTGACCCTTTAAAACAATTCTCCTTCCTGTTATAAGTGAAGTACCCCATTGCTAAAATAGTGCCAGGCTAAGCACTAGTATGTGATATCTGGTGACAGAATAGTGATACCTCACAGTTTTGTCCAGCAAGCATTATAGGCAAAAGAAAATTTTTTTGAATAAGGCAATGCTTAGTTAATCAGACCATGTAATAAACCAGAATATTCTCTTTTCTAGCCATCATGGATAAATGAAAGTTTACTAAATAAGGTTTTTAAGATGTCCAGGGCCTTGCACATAATAGTTCCTCAAAATACATTTGTTGAATTAAATTTTTCCATTCAAAGAAGTATGAAAATTCAGATGCCTTATGTCTGGGGGGGGGGGAAGCCTAGTTTCTTTTCAAGTACATAAGAATTATTAGTTTTGGAATTCTAGAAAGGAAAACAAATTAGACTGGGAATGATGAGACCCAAATTCTAATTCTATATCTGTACTTGATTAATTGAGTGACATTGGGTGGATAAGTTCTGTCACTTCTTTGGACCAGTTTCCTCAACTGAAAAATGAGGGTAATGGGTTAAATGACTTCTAAGGTCCTTTCTAGCTCTAGGATTCTACAGTAGCACTAAACAATTATTATGCTAACATGCAATGGAACAGAAATGAGGGATCACCCAATTACTTATAGAATTGTATACTATATATTTCACTGATGAGTGGTTTGCATAGACTTGTGATTTTTCCCTAAATGGTCACAGGAAGTATATATCTGAATTAGCAATAGTGAAGAGTTTAGATTAATTAAGGCTCATTTATTATAGCTCTTTTCTCAGTTAGTGAAGATCAAGAACTTGTCAATAATATAGCAATGGTTGCATTTTCAAGTCTTTTTGAATTAACAGTTAATTGGAAAGAGTTGTCTCCCCCACCCCCATAGTTTGGTCCAGATGGATGAAAAAAATCAAAGAAAATGTAATTTGGACTTTGATTAATGTTGACTTTAACAGATTGTTTCTGGTAACTGTAGTTGTAGCCTTAATTTATTGCCATATAATGGCATGGTAATATCTTCAATTAAATTCTTAAAGTTACAGAAGTATTTCTCAATGGTATCTTTCCATAATTTCACATTTACTATAACCTGCTGAAATTAAGGTATCCTAGATCCAAAACTGACTGTCTATCAACTATGCCATGTGGTCCCTTTAATCAATCAGCATGTATTTATTAAATGCCTATTATAAGCCAGGTTCTAAGGATATCAGTACAAAAAATGAATCAATCTCTTTAAGTAATAAGAATCTTTTAAAAACAAACAATTCCAAGAGCAGTTAATATTGAGGTCAACCCCCCATATGAGAATATCAATATTCTCCAACAGTAAACTTTCATATAAAATACTGCCTTGTTCTGTTTAATCCAATTATAAATTAAAATATAAATTAACAATATCTTTTTTAAATCAACAAGATAAGGGAATTTCTTATACTCCAATGGAAGAGGATTTCCTGAGCAGTACATCACTTAGAAAAAACAGGATTGTTCATGCAATCTATGCAGTTAGGGGAACCATAAGGGTCAAAAAAAAAAGATCAAAGAGGGAAGTAGAATAAAAGATGATGGCCTTTCAACCCTGTTAGTTATTTGGGTCTTACAGGAAAGAGCATATCTATCAGCAGCCCTAATGATTATCTGCCAATCAGAAAAAAATATAAACCAAAGACTACATTATGAGTCTGGGGAAATTATGTGGAACTTTAAGTAGAAAAAGAGATTTCACTAGTATCAACTAGGGTTGATCCAAAAGCAATTCTATGTTCAATTCCCTTCTGATAGAAGCTAATGGGTTATTGTAAGTATATTATGTGTTTTTAGTATGCATTTATGTATTCCTGTGAGTCTTTTGCATCTTCTGCATTACCTGGAGCATGAAATAAAGGGTAGTTTGTTCTCACCCATGTTTTGCCTTGAGTGCTTATGAAAGAACTACAGTTGCTGTTTACCTACATTTGTAGAAATCTGTATGCTTGTTTAAAGATTTTCCTTCAGTTAAAAACCAATAAATCTAAAAGAAAAAGAATGTCCTTTTTTGGTTATCTATGTGTACTTAATATAATCTTTAGAAGTTCAGAATTGGAGGGGGTGAGAGTAAAGGTGGGATAACCCACAGTTTACATTTTAGAGGGAAAAAAGAAGTCAATGAAGATTTTATTCCCCTCCCCACAATAACACCTGATCTTCTAGACATCATTATTTCTGCCAGTAGCACTGATATTCATCTAGTTTCCTTATTTAAAACTTTGGTATTGTCTCTTATTTCCTCACTTCTAGTGACCAAGCTCTGCAGATTCTATCACCTCAATAACTCATGCATACTCCTCATTCATCTTTATTCATATTGCCATCACCCATATACATTCTACCATTTAACACACTACAATCTTACAACAGCCTCCTACTAAACTTCCTTATGATATTCTGTTACTTTCAAAGCATTCTTCACAACACAGACTTATGCTAATTCCACTTTTCAGTTTATAATTCCATTTATCTAACAAGCAAAGTTAAAATTCATCATTCTAGAATGTTACAGGTTCTACTGAGTAGCACCATGCTATATAAGCAGACTTTTGTTTTCTTCTACTACCCATCACATCCTTGAAGCTTCATCTAAGTTGCACTATATATATATATATATATATACATATATATATATGTATGTATGTATATTACTAATCCTTTAAAACCAAGTTCAAATAATACCTCATTCATGAAACTATCTCTGATTTGTTCAGTTGCCAGTGGACGCCCCACATCAAACATCAACTATAACTTTCTTATGTATGCATCTTGCATATTTTGTATAACATTTTATTACCTAAGGAGCATGCCTTATTTATTTGTATCTCTATTAGTGCCTGGTGTCCATTTTGCTGCAGAGAGTTAATATTTATTTGCTGAACTGAATTAACCCATTTTTACAAATAGGATCAGAAAGGTTAAATAACTTACCCAATACCTGAGAGATAATATATGTCAAAAGGAGCACTTGGAATAGTGATAACTTAAAGATGAGGGGTAAGTGGAGAAGTAATGAGTTTAATTTGAGATATGATGAATTTGAGGTAAAAGTGGAATATTGAAATGAAAATGCACTATAAGAAACTAGAAATTCAGTACTAGAGAATGATTAAATGAATTATGAGAGGGCTTGGCACTGGAGATACAAATTTGGGAGCCATTAACACAGAAGTGGTTCCTGAAAACATGAAATGAAATTATTTCTTTGAGGGAATTCATATAAAAAGGATAGAAACATTCAAGATCTAAGAGTCTAGGAATAATGTCGAAGAAAGGAAGAAACTTAAATCAAGACTTCTTAGAGGCAAATGAGATTTAAAGATTTGCTAAGTGGCATTTCATACAAAAAAAGACATAATTAGGCATAAAAGATAGATAAATTTAGCATATCTATGAAAAATTCTTCATATTTGCAAATATTGTAATATTGTATACCTATAAATTCTTCTTTTTTTAACCATTTCTTCCTCTAAATTTAAGACCTTGATCATACCACACATTCTTTGGTTAAAGGTCTACAGATATTCCCTTTATCTCTATTCTTAGTATACTTGAATTTAATCTAGAATTAAAAAGTTATGGTCTTTGAACTACTATATATGTATATTGTATATATGTTATATATATATATATGTACATATATATATATATATATATATATATATATATATATATATTCTGATGGTGATAGAATTACTGTGCTCCTCGAACCAAAAGTCAACTAAAAGAGATCACTACAAAAAGGGGGGATAGGAAAATGCCATTTGATTTATTCATTTATTTATAAATATATATAGATTTTCTTAAAATAGAGTTGGAAGCATATGAGACTGAAAAAGAGAGATTTCTTCTTATTTATGAAAACAATCCTTTGTGACAAAAGTGTTTATTCTTAATAAGTGTGTCTTATAATATCCTAAAACATGGAGAGAGACTAGCTGAAAAGATGAGACCTTTCATGAGCGTGCAACCTTCTTATGACACCAAATTACCCTGGGGAAAAAAATAAAATTATCACTTGAATACTCATACAAAATTATGGATATTTTCAGAAAGCCAAAACATTAGCATTTAGGCTTAGGTGGAAAACGGGTAGAGAACAACACGCTTAAATATTTATGAAGTGTCGATTACAATGAATTTATAAATTCAAATAATTATGGGTAAAATTATTCATTATTTATGAATCCTACATTTAAAATAATCTGCCATAATCTGCCATAGGAAAGAAGGAATACTTAAAACACGGATAAGATTTCTCAATTTCAATTGTCTTAATATATGTTCTCAGAATATTACAACTGTTAATATATTTATATTTAAGTGAATTTAACTTTATATCCAGTCTGTTCATTCTTCACAGTGACCTAGAATTGAGGTAGTTTTATATAATTAAAAGAATGATGGACTCAGATTTAAGAATTATAAATACAGGGCTGTGCCTGAGGTATCTCATACCAACAAGCAAGAGCCAAATGTTAAATTTCAGTTTGAGCCCTTACACCTACTGTTTTGTTAATTGAATTAACTGAAGAAAGTGATGGACGAAATGTTTAAAATGCAGATTAAACTTAAAATATATACCCCACCTCCCCCAAAAACGAGCTAATAGTTAACCATTTAAGAGCACACCCCCATAATCGATGGCATATGACAAATTACTGCTGAAAGTTTCTAGGAACAGAATTCAAGAGAGTATCTATTAACAGAACTGTAAGTGAAATTCCTGGAGCAAGGCCAGGCAGAAGTAGAATTCAGCTCACTAGTTTCTTTCTTACCTCTGAAAAGATAAAAATTACACAAGTATCTACTAAGCAAAAGCCCATCTAGTCTACCAAATAATTCAGTTAAAGAAGGAATGTGCTGTAGAGGGAAGTAAACTGGATTTAAATTAAGAAAAACCTCCAAGTCTGTTTCTGTCATCTAGCGGATGAACAGTCTATTCTCAGGGACTTCATCTCTAAAATAAGAAGGTTGTACCATCTAACCTCAAATAGCTTTTCCAGCTCTGTGATTCCATGATATGTCAAGTCAGTGAGTCTCAAGCTCAAAGTGCATCAGTGGAGCTCAAATAGACTCCCTATTGCCTCTCTCATAAGATTTAAATGTATCTCTCTGGCATTTAGTCTTTCACATTCTTGTTAAAACCTTTCTTTTCAAACTGATTTCACATCACAAAGCCTTGTACACTCATGCACCAGTAGAATTAATTTACCTGTGTTTTCCTACACACAAAACAACTCATTTCCTGCTACTATTATAACTTAGCATAAATTTGTCTCCCATATCTGAAATAGTCAAAAGTCAATTAGATGCCTATCATATGTCAGATACTGCATTGAGCTAGGAATACAAGGACCAAAAAAAAAGTATTTGCTCTCAAGGAGTTTACATTATAATTGGGGAGATAAAACATACGCACAAAGATACTCTGAAGAGATTATGAAAAAGGGTAAAAGCATTACTTGTACAAAAATATTCATAGCAGCCCTGTTTATGGTGGCAAAGAACTGGAAATTAAATGAATGTCCTTCAATTGGGGAATGGCTTAACAAACTGTCGTATATGTATATCACAGAACATTATTGTTCTATTAGAAACAAGGAATCCTGGAGGGATTTGTATGAACTGATGCTGAACAAGATGAGCAGAACCAGAACACCCTAACAACAACATTGGGGTGATAATCAACATTGATAGACTTGCTCATTCCATCAGTGCAATAATCAGGCATAATTTAGGGCTATCTGTGATGGAGAATACCATCTGTATCCAGAGAAAGCATTGTGGAGTTTGAGCAAAGACCAAAGACTATTACCTTCAATTAAAAAAAAAAAAGTTATCTTCTTATGCAATTTTGCTATTTCTCATGCTTTATCTTCCTTAAGGATATGATTTCTCTCTCATCACATTCAACTTAGATCAATGTAGACCATGGAAACAATGTAAAGAGTAACAGACTGCCTTCTGCAGGGTGTGGGGGGGGAGGGAAGCAAGATTGGGGGAAAAATGTAAAACTCAAAATAAATAAAATCTTTCTTTTATTTAAAAAAAAAGAAAATCACTTTGGAAGCTATGTGAAGGCTAGGTTCAACTGGAAGAGATTTGAGGCAGGAATTCAAATTGGGTGAGGCAATATACATGAAAGGAACTGTGGGGAGAGAAATGGAATGATTTGGCAACTGAATGGGTATGTGGGATGAGTGACATATCATGGATGAAACATAAGTTGCCTACTGGTTGACTGGAAAGATGATAGCCTTAACAATAAGATGGAAATTCAGAAAATGAGTAAATTCAAGGAACATGGGGAAAGATATGAGAGTGCCATTTTAGACATGCTAAACTTGAGAAACATACATCTTTTTTTTTCAAAAATCCAATAGGCAGATGGTGCAGAACTAGAGCTCAGAGAAGAGACTAAGATTGAAGATAGACAGATAGATAGATAGATAGATAGATAGATAGATAGATAGATAGATAGATGTAGATAGACAGATAGATCTTATCTGGAGAGGTGATAATTGAACCCATAGGATTTGATGAGATCAAGTGAGATCCCAAGTGAGATAATAAAATAGAACCCAGGAAATGATCTGTAGGGCAAAATTAGTAAGAGGGATACAGATAAAATCAAAATGGCAGGAAAGAATCGATGAATCATATGGTAAGAAGAGAACCAAGAGATAACAGCATCACAAAAATCCAGATAAAATAGAGAGTATCCAAGAAAAAGAGGAGATTAACAGTCAAATGTTGCAGTGGTCAAGGAGAATAAGGACTGGGAAAGACCATTAGTTCTGGTAAGTAAGAAATCTGTGATAAATTTGGAAGAGCGCAGTTTCAATTCAATGCAGAAGGCCTACTTCAGGCTCAGAAATTTTCTATACTTGATCCTGGGGTCTAGATGCTATGTTGTAGGTCATTATGACACAAAAGCTGGCAAGAAAAACTCAGGTCAATATAGATGATACATTTACTTCTTGAACTATATATTTTCCTGTTTTAACCTTGTCCTTCCCCTTCCCAAATAAGACATAAACTTCTTAGAGTTTAAAAAGTCTTGCACTGAATATGCAATTAATATGTTTAACTGAATTCAGTTGAACTTTAGTATTTGAACTAGAATTCAGGAATGACTCGATTAAGCCTAAGGATTAAAGGAGTAGTCATGTTTTCTATCTGATTACTTTGTTAAAACTTAGCTGCTTTTATGATCACAACATAGCTAATTTCAAACCTTGCCTAAATCTCATTCATACACAGTATGTTTTGAGAAGTCATTACATTTCTCATCTTTTAGCTAGATAAATAGATGTTCTTAACATTAAATAGTCCATAACTCTTAGGGAACTTAGTGATTTGGAATAGCATCCTAACTTTTTTAATTGATAAAATAAGCATAAAATAAGACTTGAAAAAAACTTTCTATTTTTGTAAGGTTCTCTTAAAAGGAACCATTTGAAAAGTGTAGATGCTTCTGTCAAATGCTTCTTTTACTTGCACTTTATGGATAGTCACAGAATGGGAAATGATGAAGTTTGATATTATCTGTAGTATTTTTCTCTGGAAATAGAATCAGCCAATGTTTCATTGGAAATGATCTCTTGGGAGCTATCTGATCCAGTGTTGTAACCTTTAGAATTTTAGAATGTTTGCACAAGATACGGGTTAGAAATTCAGAAGTTATAAGACCACATGTGAAAAAGTGTCCAGCTTCACTATTCTGCACATAGATGCTATGTGCATAGAGTAAGGATAATGAGAAGCATTTTTGTTCCTTCTGAAAAATCATTTTTTTATTTCATAGTGTTATAAATTAATCTTTATGTTGATGAAAATATTATCTGAAGAATTTGAAAACGTTCACCAACATTATCTCATGCTACCATGATTTTCCACCTTCTATGAAGTCTTAAGGAAGTTTGCTAGTGTAATGGATAAAGTGAGGGACTTGGAGGCAAGAAGATTCATTTTCTTCTGTTCAAATCTGGACTCAAATACTTAACTAGCTGTGTGACCCTGGGCAAGTCACTTACCCCTGTTTACTTCAGTTTCCTCATTTGTGAAATAAGCTGGAGAAGGAAATGGCAAATCATTCCAGTATCTTTGCCAAAAAACAAAACCCAAATGGGGTCACAAAGAGTTGGACATGACTAAAATGACTGAATAACAAAAGAATTTGAAGCCCTTTCTAATTCTCACCCACAGCTGGTTATACTTAAATCACCCTGTATTTATCTTAGATATAACCTCTATACATCTATGTTTACACATGGTTGTCTCTCCTTATAGACTGCAAATTTCTTCAGGGCAGCAACTACCTCAGTTTTGTCTTTGTACTCCCAGTTCTGGCACATAGTACTGGCACATAAAAGACAGTTAAATATTTTTGAACAATCAATTAATTGAATGCTGGTCAGGTATTATTTTTACTATATAGATAAAGAAACAGATATATATTTAGGAAGTCTGTCTGGAGCTGTAATAAAATTCATATTTGGCCCAGTATTCTTGCTACTACCCCACAGTTCTTAGTAGATATGAATTCAAGTCTGACAATAGCCATATTGGCATCAGTGAGAAAATAAACATTAATTCAATAGAAAAAAATAACTAACTGAGTCCTATAGTTCTCCTTGGACAATGTGTCAACTTTACCCTGGGGTTATGGTCCTATTGCACAGAAATGTGCAATACAGAACCACAATGAGAATTAAACAATGGTTATTTACCATCATACGATAAGCAGAAGTAAATTTATTAACATTGATGAGTTACACTGTTCCTCTCAATGCTCTGTAAGTTTTGACTTTATTTTGGAATTTTTAAATATACATTTTCAAACTGCTTTTGCCTCCCCAAATCAAAAATTTTCTGTTACTGCACTTGTCACCCTAATCTTGGCGATATCAGTCTTCTGAGTTTAGTTATGAAATAGTAATGACAGACAAGAGTTCTCAGCTTCATGTACTAGTTGCTCAACAGTAGATCCTCTTATGTGGTAACATTGACACCTACAGGGACTGCCAGGCATAGCTGAATAAATCTGCAATAAGTGATTTTATTTAAGAAAAAAGCACTTGGGTGGATAACTCAATAGTTAGATCCCCATTTTTTTTTATTTCATTGTCTGAGGCCCCTGCCAGTTTCATAATTTGATAATATGCAGACTGTGGGAATTGGAAAATCTTTTCAACCCATGAATATTTTAATCTTGCAAGCTGAGATTTTCTAAAAATCCTTCTTAGGGTATGTACATTTATGTGTGAATGTGTGTGTATGTATATGGATATGCATTTCCTAACAAAGAGGATCCTAGATTTAGAGATAAAATAAACTTCACCCAACATAGAATCCTACTCCGTTTTATAAGTGAAGAGCCTAAAAACCAGAACAGGCAAATGACTTTCACAAGGTCATAATAGAAGTAGTCGGTGATAGAGGAAGAATTCAAACTGAGATTGTAAAATTGAGGTCCTGGATGAATTAATAAAGGGAGGCTATAAAGTGAAATGAGGGGTAGGGGGGGAAATGAATAGAGTTGAAATGGCTTAGTCTTTTGAAAGGAAAATACAATTCTAACTCAGTTGCAATGAATATCCATTTATATCATCATATCCCTTGTCAATATTTTTAGTTAAAAAGCAGAACTTTTGAGTTAGAGGGGAACTTAATGAGAACTGGATGGCACAATGAATAGAGCCATGTTTTTAAAGTCAGGAAGATCTAAGGTGACATCTGGCCTCAGACACTTAGTGACTGTATGACTCTGAACAGGTCACTTAACCTGTTTGCCTTGGTTTCCTCATCTGTAACATAGGGATAAAAAAATAGTGCCCTCATCTAGGATTGTTGTGAGGATAAAATAAGAGAGTATGTGTAAAATGATTAGCACAGTTCCCAGCACAGAGTAGATACATGGTAAATATTTTTAATTTAAAAAATTCAAAAAAAGTCCTGATTTTATGAATGAGAAAAACTAAGAACCAGAGAATTTGTTTGCCTTTTCCCAAATCCCAAAGAAAATCAATAATAGAAATAAAAATGAATTCTATGTTTCCTCACTCAAAGGGCACAAAATGTACCCCAATTTATCATATTTCTTCTTCATATGTTTTCAATATAATAATAATAATAATAATAATGATAAAATAACAATAGTAATAGTTATCTTCCTCATTTCTGTATCTCGGTTAGATGTATTGCCATACTATGTCTCTTAAACTTGGATATTCTTGATGTCTCCCTATCCCTCACTGACTACCTTGCTATATGAATATTAGTTACTTAAGAAATTTTTATTGCTATTAGTCACCAAGTCCAATAAACTACCCTTTGGAAATATATTTGACAAACATTTTAAAAGACATTTGTTACATGCAAAATATCAAGAATATTAACATTAAAATCTGGGTTATAATATTTAAACTATTTAAGTGGAAGGCGTTTCTCTATCCCTGGTGTTTAGCATGGTGTCTAGCACAAACTAACCACTTGATTAATGATTGTTGATTAATTGATAATAGACATGCTTTACCCTACATATGGGAATGTGAAAGAGTTAGACCACCAAGTTGTTAAAAGAAAGATCAAAATAAATTCAAAACCAGAAGATTCAAAATGAGAATAAAAGATTCAGCATACAATTAAAACAACTTCATTCTGACCTACTTAAAAAAGTTACTGACATTGAGAAATGAGATAGATGGAGGAAAGGATATCAACACCAATGATAATTTCATTTAAAATGTAACCTATGTAAATCAATTACCATAATGAAAAGACCACAAGACCCTAAAACTCTCTTAAGTCTGAAAATATTTGATCATCTTGCCAAGATGAGAGATGTGGCAGCCAAGGGCAATACAAGTTTAGAATATAAACTCATTTAAAAAATATTAGAGGATAATAGAAAAGTATGAGGAGTACCAAAAAACAATCAATAAACAAATTTAAGAGAGAACTATCTAAAAGTCAATATGCTAAATATTATGGGATGCAGATGCTACCATAACCACAACTACAATACAAAGATGAGACAAGTAAGCATTACAGAATAATTCATAATATGTATACTGTAAATTCTAAATAAGCAATACCAACATTAAATTTGAAAATTAAAGAGAAGAAGAAATCAACATGAACTAAAAGTAACCAGAAAGACTCGATGATCTAGAAAAATTTTAGGGCTGGACTGAAGTATAAGTAGAATATAGTCAGAAAGGAGCATCCCAAAAGATATATGTGCTGAGACAAGGAAGCAGGAATAAAAATATGTTTAAAGGGAACAGTTATGGGAATCAGTCAGGATAACATAGAAGGCTCATGAAAGCAAATACTGAATATATATGTATAAAATATGATATATTATATTATAAATTATAATATATTAAATTAATATATTGTGAACAAATTAAAATATTAACACATTGTATTTGTTTCTATAATTTTATGTAATATTTAATAATGTAATAATGATTTGTGTTATAAATATATTGCATGTGAATATTATTTTATATTAAAATATATTAAAGATTGCAAAGCATTTTACATAAATTACTGTTATTATTTAGGAGTACCATTTCCAGCTCTGAGTAAGTCACTTAGATGTTAGCTACCCTAGGTTCAAAGTGAGTGTCTATAAAGTCATAGTTCCTGAGACACCACCAATTTATTTTGCCTAATAAGTAAATGTACAAGAGGTGACAAAAACCTTACTCCATCCCAAATTAAAGGCATAATCTTTCTTAAATTCATACACTGTCACTGGCAAGAGTGAATACACATGAAGAAACACTCAGATAGAGAATGTGTTTGATTCAGGGCAATATATAAGGGGAAACAGGTGGGATCCAAGTGTACCACCTGCACAGAGGGAGCAAATCATTTGTCCAACACTGTTAAGCCATGAATGTCTTCTACTCATTACACATTGCTCCTCTTGATAATGGTCTATTATCTGCTGGATGGACTTATCCCCCACAGTTCATATGGTCCATTCTGGCCCCTGTTAAAAACCACTCTAGGAATAAATGGATTGTTTCTTAGAATAGTAATATCTATCTGAAACCATCAACAAGCATTATATGCAATGGGGATAAGCTAGAGGCATTCCCAGTAAGATCAGGGGTGAAATAAGGATGCACATTATCACCACTATTATTCAATATTGTAGTAGAAATGTTAGCTTCAGCAAGGAGAAGAAAAAGAAATTGAAGGAATTAGAAGTGGGGAAGGAGGAAACAAAATTTTCACTCTGTGCAGATGACATGATGGTATACCTAGAGAATCCAAAAAAATATAAAATACTACTAGAAACAATTAGCAATTTTAGCAAAGTCAAAGGACATAAAATAAACCCTCATAAATCCTTAGCATATATATATATATATATACATATATATATATATATATATATATATATATATATTAATAGCAAGAAGTAAGAGCTAGAAAGAGAAATTCCACTTAAACTAACTTCAGACAATATAAAATACTTGGGAATCTGCAAAGGCCAATTCAGAAACTCTATGAAAACAACTATAAAACACTTTTCACACAAATAAAATCAGATTTAAATAACTGGGCAAATATCAACTGCTCATGGATAGGCTGAGCTAATATAATAAAAATGACAAATCTACCTAACTTAAACTACTTACCAATAAAACTTCAAAAAAATTATTTTAATGAGCTAGAAAAAAATTGTAACTAAACTCATATGGAGAAACAAAAAGTCAAGAATATCCAGGGATTTTATGGAAAAAAGTGCAATAGAAGGTGGCTTAGCCTTACCAGATCTAAAATTATACTATAAAGAATCAGTCATCAAAATTGCTGGTATTGGCTAAGAAATAGAATGGGGGGATCGGTATAATAGATTAGGTGAAAAAGGAAACAATTATAGTAATCTGCTGTTTGATTAACTCAGAGAGTCCAGTCTCTAAGATAAGAATCTCTCTTTGATAAGAAAAAAAAACTATTGGGTAAAATTGGAAGTTAGTATGACAGAAACTTGGATTAGATCAACATTTCACACCCTATCCCAAAATAAGGTCAAAATGGGTACAGGATTTAGACATAAAAGACATAATTATAAGCAAACTAGGAGATCAAGGAATAGTTTAATTATCAGATCTATGGAAAGGGAAACAGTTTATGACCAAGGAAGAGATGGAGAATATCATCAAAAACAAATTAGGTAATTTTGATAATTTAAGCTCTTGCACAAACAAAATCACTGTAACCAAGATCAAAATTAATATAATAAATATAATATGACATGACATGACATAACATAACATAACATAACATAATATAATGTAATATAACATCACATAATGTAATATAATATAATATTATATTATATTATATTATTATGTTATGGTACATTATATTATATATAATAAATGGGAAACAATTTTTACAACTAGTATTTCTGACAAAGGACTCGTTTCTAAAATATATAAAGAACTCAGTTAAATTAATAAAAAAACCAAGCCATTCCCTAATTGACAAATGGTCAAAGGATATGCAAAGATGAGGAAGTCAAAGCTATCCTTAGTCATACGAAAAATTGCTCTAAATCATTACTGATTAGAGAAATGCAAATTAAAGCAGCTCTGAGGTACCATCTCACCCCTATCAGATTGGTAAGTATGACCAAAAAGGACAATGTTCAATGTTGGAAGGGATATGGGAAATCTGGAACACTAATACATTATTGGTGGAGATGCGAACTCATCCAACCTTTCTGGAAAGCAATCTGGAATTATGCCTAAAATGCAATAAAAATGTGTATACCCTTTAATCTAGCAATACCATTCCTGGGTCTATACCCTGAAGAGTTCATGCAAAAGGATAAAAACACTACTTGTACAAAAATATTCATAGCAGTTTTTGGTAGCAAAGAATTGGAAACCAAGCGAATGTCCATCAATTGGGGAATGACTGAACAAATTGTTATATAGACATATATATATATATATATATATATATATATATATATAGAGAGAGAGAGAGAGAGAGAGAGAGAGAGAGAGAGAGAGAGAGAGAGACAGAGAGACAGAGAGACAGAGAGACAGAGAGAGAGAGAGAGAGACAGACAGAGAGAGACAGACAGACAGACAGACAGAGACCAAGAGGGATGGCATTTCAGAGAAGCCTGAAAAGACTTGGATGAATTGATATTGAGCAATATGAGCAGAACCAGAAAAACATTATAAAACCTAACAGCAACATGGGGGTGATGATCAACCTTATTGGACTTGCTGATTCCATCAATGCAATAATCAGGGACAGTTTTAGAGCACTTGGACAGAGAATATCATCTGTACCCAAAGGAAAAAACTGTGGCGTTTAAACAAAGACCAAAGTCTATTACCTTCAATTTTTTTTAAAAGTGTCTTATGCACTACATAATTTTGCTATCTAATATTTTGCTTTTTGCTTAAGGATATGGTTTCTCTCCTAACACATTTAATTTCAATCAATATATAGCATGGAAACAATGTAAAGATTATCAGACAGTAAAGATTATCTGGGGGGATGGAGGGGGAGAAGGGAGAGTGGAGGAAAAAAATTGTAAAATTCAAAACCTTACAGAAAATGATAGATAGAAACTACTATTGTATGTATTTGGAAAACAAATAAAATAACTACAAACCACTCTAATGATATTATGCTTCTAGTCTCCACAGACACTGTTTCCAGACACTTCTCTCGTAGTCCCTGCAAGATGATATTCTGTTATACTTTTGGTCTTTGCCAGATATTGCTCCACTCTTGTCTCTAGCATCCACAGATTTTGGCTCAATTGAAATCCTTGCCTATCCCTTTCTTCTTGGTAGAGTTCAGTTATAATTTAGTTAAATATATAAACTTTTCCCCAGCTCTTTTAGGAAAGGTAGGAAAAAAAAGGTAGAAAAATCTACCTGGAATTCAGTAAAAAGACTTCCTTATCTAATTTCCTCTGAGCCTTGGATTCAGAGGACTTCTGCCTCTCTGGCAAGAGTTACTCAGGCCTACATACCAAGTTCTTTAGAAATAACATCAGGATCATCACAGCTAGCTAGTATTTTGAAGTTTGATCTTTTACTAAGATTACTCTTCCTGTTCTTTGAGTCCCTTGCAACAAAAATTCAACTTCATTTATGGTGATCATTCCAAATAATTTACATTTTAATTCTATGAAAGTTATACTATAAACTAGATGATGATAATTTGCCAAACAGTTTTAGGGTTGAGGCATGGGGAACTATTAGTTCAGCTGAATTCTAGGCTCCTTCATATAATATTTAAGATGTATATATTATCTTATTTGAAATAAGATTTATATCCTGCACAAGCACAAGAAGATGCAACTATATTTCAAGTCTTCATAAAGATGTATTGAAATTTTAGAGAACTATGGTGTGAATAAGTCAACAAAGAGGGCAAATGCAATCTTGGCCTGCCTTAAGAGAACAGTGTTCAGTATTAGGGAGGTCAAAATTACAGTTTAGTGTAATCTGATCAGAATGAATCTGGAGTTTTGTATTCAAATTTGGAGATTCACATTCTAGGAAAGACATGAATAGCTTGGATCTCATCCATAGAAAGGGAGACTAAAATGGGGAGGAGAATTTAAAAGAATCCTGCATAAGTATCAAATGTTAGCTTTAAGAAGGAAGAACAAGTGAAGAAGTGGTTAAAATATTTGAAAAAGGAGTATTCAGCTTATTTTGATTGGTTTTAGAGTACTGAACTCGAAAGTAGAATTTGTGGCTAAGCAGATTTTGGATAATAGGATGGGGGCAATCTTCCTAATAATATTTCCCAAAATTAAAATGGAATTTTCCTGAGTCCTTTACCCCTTCAACACTATTTGACTATGTGATCTCATCAACTCCCATTAATTTAATTGACATCTCTAAACTTATGATTCTTAGTTTTATCTATCATGCCATAACTTACCTGCTGACCTCTAATTCAACATATCCAACTGCTATTCAGGTATCTCAGACTAGACATAAAAAAGAGAAAATAAACTCACTATGTCTAAAATAGAACTCATCTTTCCCACAATATCCCTACTACCTCCTACCTTCCTTATTACTGTGGTTGAGAGTGAAATTCAATAAATGGGTCGATGGAAGCCTCATTTTAAGCCAAAGACCCCTAAGTCAAAATGAAACTTATTTATAAGCATATAACAAAGACTAGAATAGATAGGAGAAGAAAAATATAATAGGCTATGTGTTGGTCACATCATGGAGATGAGGACAAGATTGGTTACACAGCAGAGATATGGAGAAAAATATTAGTCGGAAGTAGGGAAGGATCTAGCATCAACTCCCTCCATCCCTCCTGTGACTAAAAAAAGTTCACTGTACAGGTAAGGTGTACCAGAGTTCTTAGAATAGCAAACCAGACATCCTTGAAGAACAGTTTCATAGCATAAAGATACCAGAGCAGATTCTGGTGTCCAACAGCAGCCCTAAGAATAGCAGGTTTATTTAACGCAATTAAAAAACAAGAGAACTGGATTTCTATACTTAATTCATTCCAGGCCAGTTGAATTTCTGAACTAAATTCAGAGATAAAGAACCGTGACAGCCAGGTACAGGATGAAATCAATTAATTGCAAATAGGATCAATAAAAAATGATAGAGAATCGATTTAATCTTCTTAGTATCGAGGGCAACATCATCTTCCCAGTCTCTCAGGTTCACAATGTAGGAGTTACTCTGTATTTCTCACTATCTTTAACACCCTGTATCCAAGCTCTGTAGATTTTACTTTTTTTTTTGCAAAGCAATGGGGTTAAGTGGCTTGCCCAAGGCCACACAGCTAGGTAATTATTAAGTGCCTGAGGTCACATTTGAACTCAGGTACTTCTGACTCCAGGGCCTGTGCTCTATCCACTGCTCCACCTAGCCGCCCTAGATTTCACTTTTGCAACATCACTTGAATACTCTCCACTCTCTCCTCTGACAATTCTACCCCTCTAATAATGCATCAGTCCCTCATCACTCCATGGCTAGAATACTACCATAGCCTATTGATGGGTAGTCTTCTTCAAATCTCTCCCTGGTCCAATCCATATTCTATTTAATCACCAAAGTGATTTTCCTAAAACAGTGACTATATCACTCCCTTTCTCAATAAAGTCTAATGGATCCCTACTTTCTTCACGATCAAATACAAAACCTCTGTTTGGTGTTCAAGGCCATCATAACCTTCATGGTTCCTTGCTCTCCCTCTCTGACTTTGAGCCCCTCTGACTATTGTCCATGCTTGAAGTCATCCCCTTCCATTCTGCCTACTGATGTCCTTTAATCTTATCTTCTTATCTTCTACTAAAATTCTTTTCCAAACCCTCTTAATTCCGGTACCTTCCCTCTGTTAAATATTTCTAGTTTATCCTGTATCTAGCATTTTTGTGTATAGTTGTTTGCTTATTGTCTGCACCACTAGATTGTGAGCTTCTCAGGACTAAGGATTGTCTTTTGTTTCATTTTGTATTCTAATCATTTAGCACGTCTGACACAAAGTAAGTTTAAAAATGTTTATTAATTATTAACTATTGGATTGTCATAGGTGTTACAGAAGGGATTCTTATTAGGCACTGGTTAGAATTCCATCAGAAATGTTTGTGTTCTGACTCTTTGTGACTTTATTTGGGATTTTCTTAACAGAGCTACTAGAGTAGTTTTTCATTCTCCTCTTACAGATGAGGAAGCTGAGGTAAATAGGGTTACATAGGGTCACACATTCCATTCTCAGACTGGATTTGAACTCATGAAGATGAATCCTCCTGACTTTAGGACAGGCACTCTATCCACAGCATAGATTAAATGTAATCTAACCCCTCTAACTCTGAAGATTTTTTCTATTCTAATTTTATTTTTTTATTTTCTTTTTTTTTTGCAAGGCAATGGGGTTAAGTGACTTGCCCAAAGTCATACAACTAAGTAATTATTAAATGTCTAAGGTCAGATTTGAACTCAGGTCCTCCTGACTCCAGAGTGGGTGTTCTAGCCACTGCTCCACCTAGCTACCCCATTCTATTTTTATTCTTTAGTAAGATTATACTGGTGACTATAGGCAAGTCAGTTTGGAGCATCAAGAGCAAATTAGGGAGACAAGTGGTGCAGTTGTTGTAATGATATAAGTGTGATTAAAAAAATACAAATTAAAACAAACATGGTTTCACCCCACTTTGTTCAAGTTTGTAGATAAGACAAAAAATTGTGGGAAAAACAGATACTGATGTACTAAAGGTGAAACTATGAAATGATCTATTTGTTCCAAATGTCAGTTCCAATGTAAATTAGAAAAGTTACAAAACTGTCTATATTCTTTGACTCAGAAACCTTAATACTTATCTCGTTCACCACCCCAATAAAAATTGGATAGAATGTCCAATATTCATAACAGCACTCTTTTTTTCAGCAAAGCACATGCAAAAGAGCAGGTGTTCATCAACTGGAGAAAAGCTGAAAAAAATACCTATGAAATATATAAGTAATGGAATATTGTTTGTGAAATTGGAAATAATAACAGCAGCAATTCAAAAAAAACAAGGAAAGATGGTTATAAACTGATATAAGGTGAAATAAACAAAATAAAAAGGAAAATATATATGGCCTCAACAATGAAAGTGAAAAAAAAAACACTCAAAGGAAACCAAATGCTTGAATTAGTGGGGAAAAAAGCTTAAATGTTCTGGAGTGTGAAAAATGAAATATGCCTTTCCCCATTCAGTATAAAGGCTGAGAATTATTACACAGACTATTGGGTTCATTGGCAGAAACAGTCAATGTATCAAATGTTTTTGCTTAATTATTTTTGTCACAAGAGATGGTTCAGTTAGAGGAAGGATTGAAATGATTGAGGATGAAAGGCATCAATCAAATACATTAAAAGAATAATGCAGGCAAGAAGTAATAAAGGATAGCACTAAGGCTGCAACTAGATTAGCCCAAAAGGATAACACCTAAATTATGAATTCCTCCATCCCATTTTCTGATCAAAATAGACTAGTCTTCCTCTTATCCTATACCCTTGTTTGTCTCAAACCTGCTATTCAAACATCATGACCTAAATTCTTGAGAAGTCTACTTTTATTTTAGCTTTATGTCCAGCATTCAGGTTATAGCAGTCACTTAATAAATGTTTGTTGAATTTAACTTAATCCCTATAAGTTCTACAAGACCATGAGGTCAGTTGTATTCTCCCTTTCCATTTTTTACCATCATGAATCGATGAATAACCATTTTAACAATACTCCTTTTTCTATTCTTGAATTCTTTGATGCATTGTTCTACTAGTCCCCAATTCTTGAAAACAACCACCATCTGCCTGCATTGCTCCTATTTCCAAAGCCTAGAGAGCTGATGGAGAAAAATCATAAAACTATAATGACTATATCTACTATAAATTCATGTCATTTAACCTAATTGACTCTTCATTCATGCATGAAAATATCTTTTGTTTCCTCTCATATTATCTCCCTGGCATATTCTCTATGGTTACTGTTCCAAATCTTCTGTTCTTATTTTTAAGACCTAGTTCCAAGCAGATGACATTGATTCCTAAGTTATTTTTTTAAAAAGTAATCACATCTTAGACGAGACTACTCATTTTAGTTTCTTTGATTCCTGCCCCCCCCCAAAAAAAAAATCAAAATCTCTTTATGTCTTCTCTCATAGATCTTGCCTCTGGTTACCAAGGACAGCATGCCTCCCCTTTTGGCCAAGACTAGTCACTGCACTTATAGCATTCCCAAGACTATTGAAACTATGCTCTCCATCATCATTAATGATCTCTTTTATTATCAGATCCATTGTTCTCTTTTCAGTTCTCCTTCAAACTGTATTTCAATATAGTTAATTTCCTCTTTACTATTTTAAATGCTTAAAATGTTTTATTTTAATATTTAAATTTTTTTCTTCGAAAAGATCCATAGGCTTCATCAATCAAAAGAAGGTCCATACACAAAAAGGTTTAAAAACTTAGATATATAATTATATATACAATATGTACAAGTAAATATAAAGTTGAGGGCTAGAACTTGGGGGAGACCTCAAGTAGCCATGAAATCTAGAAATGAAAAAGACTGCCTTTAATCTAGATTTGAAAGAAATAAGTGATTCTGAAGAAGCAGAGAGATATATTCCAGGCATGGAGGATAAGACTCTATGAAAAAAATAAAATCTATTTGTGGGTATATTGTATAAACATATAAAAAATTTTTAAACTACATTATATTTTTATGTCAATATCTTATGTTCTATTCTCCAGGGAAGTCATTCCAATATCATTATCATGACTTGAAAGTTTTACAAAGGTTATACCAGTGGGACACAAGAACAATCTCCATGAATTGACCTACAGAGCTAGGAAGGCTTATAGTCCCTTTTCAGAGACAATCCAAAGCAGGTTGAGCCTAGAAACTCTCCACAACAGAAAACTGGCCATTAATGATAGATTTTTAAAGCCACATCAACGTATTAAGGCATGGACAGGATTAAGATATTCTTAGTAAAGAAAGAACTGACATATTACAAAAAATATTTGAAATATGGAAATATATTTTTCATAGGGTTTAAAACTAAAACCCTTAAATAATTGTCTAAAGAAGGCTTATAGGGATGTGAATTGTATTATGGAATGAATCAAGAAGGAAAAAATTTATGTCTTTACCCAGGGGCAAAGTATTAGGGATAGGGTTGAGAGAGAGAAGAGGGAGATTTACCTAGACTTAGAAACTGGAGAGAAAGAAGAGAATAAGCATCATATAGTTTAGCTATTCCATACCAAACATGTGCTAAACATTTTTTTAACCCTGTGAAGTGGCTGCCACTATTATTCTCATTTCTTAATTGAGGAAACTGAGGCAAATAGAGGTTAAGTGACTTGCCCAGGGTCATGTAGTTAATAAATGTATGAAAACAGATCTGAATTCAGACTCCTGGACCAGTTTTCTGTCCTCTGAAACACTATGCTGAAGGAAATAACCAGCAAACCAAGTCCTAAGGCCAAATTGCAAGACAGAGAGCTCATGACATCCAAGTGTCAATATATTTGATAAGAATATTCAAATTAAGGTGAATGCAATTTAATTAACCACAATCAAAATAACCACCAAAAAATTATAATTAGAAAATTTTACAAAAGAAGACTGGTCAGGTTTGGGTAGTGTGGTGTTGTAGAAAAAGAATTGGATTCAAACAGCATATAATTTGAATTCAAATCCTAATCCTAGCCACTAGCTTGGGGAAAGATGCTTCATATCTCTGAGTCACAGATAAGAAGAAAGAAAGAGTTGAGTTAAATGATTTCTGTGGTCCCTACTAATTCTAAATCGGTGATACTATGACTTGTTTTTCATCAAACTGCATTCATGTTGTTCATTCTAAAACGACCAAAGTTAAAATAGAAAATGTTGCTGCAAATTTCTTTTGGACATGTGCAGTTTTAAAATGCTTATTCGGTATTTTTGTTTATACTGTCGAGCTTTTGGTTACAATTTAATGTGGCACCATTAATCTGTGTTATAGTGGAACCCATGTTCTTATAAAAGGTATTTTGACTCTGGCTTAGGATCATAAAATATAATTCTTACTCTTTAAAGACCTTCTAGTTTCTTTTTCCTAATTATTGGACTTTTTAAAATAGCTTTCTATGTTAAAATAGCTCTCTCTGGTTTTTGCTTGCTCAATCTGAAAGTTTCATTTCTTTAGTTTATCAGCCATACATCCTTAAGACCAGACTCTGCAGGATGCCAGTCAGGTGTTGCAGTCAGTCATTCTCTGGACCCTGTCTCAATGAATTTCTCGTTGCAATGCATTCATCTCAAACAGACTCTGAAAGGCCCAAAAGAATCTGGGTCCCGAATAATTTTGAGGTGGGGAATGTAAAGAATCATGAATGTAGCAGGAACAAATCTTAAATGCTATTAAATCTTGTTAAATGGGTGGAGGTTTCCTGCTCCTGAGATGTAAACTGACACTGATTGTTGATTGTATCCTGTCTCCCCTTGAAGCTGTTGTATCTTTCCCCCATTTTCCCCTTCACTTAACCTTGGCCCAGATGCTGGCTGACAGGAAATGTCATGGTGAACTTGGGGGGTCGAGCAACTTGGGACAGGAAGGACCAGTATCTGCCATTGGAAGATACCTGGCCCAAGGTGTAAGACCACTCCCCAAGCTCTGCCCTCAATCCTACCTAACATAGAAGGGTATTTAACACCATGACAGTTTTAACATCCCCCCCCCATGCTCTTCCATAACTCATGTGGAGCAACATGGACCTCAGCATGTGGCCTGGTTAAGCCAAGTCTTATGGCTGCCGGCTCTCTCTCTGTGTCCCTGTGTGTGTATCTCTCTCTCTGTCTCCCTCCCTCCTCAGAGTGCTCACTGTTTTTCTTACTAATTTTGGCCTGTGTACTTTGGAACAATATTTTGCCATAATAAAATCCTGAGAAGTTTTAACATTCCCCCCGCAAAAAAAATCACCATCCACTCATGCTTTTTTTAAAAGGCAGTTTCTATATACATATTTTTTCAGGCTCTTCTCCTTTCTTCTATAACCTCTAAAAAACAATGTTAGTTTTTCAAAGTCTGCCACTTTCCAACCATGAATTAGTATCCAAGACATGACATGGCATTTCCACAATGTCACACAATTATATCATGAATTAAATATTTATATATTAAGAAATTGACTTCAGGAGCACAGGTGGTTGGGGACATGGGGAAATCTACAAGATCCAAGGAAATAGCATTTCTATTATATTCATTCCTTTATATGTGCACCAGAACCCAGATGTTTATAATGATTCACTTGATATCCTAATTTGCTTATTTGGCTCTGGCAGCTGGCATGGCTTTCAATTCAGAAGAAAGTAAACCATTGATGATGTGAATTGTGCTCATAAAATTTATGTGATGATTGCAAATAAGCAGGAAAAGGGGGAAAAAGTTAGTTCCAGGAAGGCATCTTATTAACTTCTTACAGGATCATATAGCATGTTATTAAACACAACACTGGAGGTATGGGGCAGCTAGGTGGAAAAGTGGATAGAGTTCTTGGCCTGGAGTCAGGAAATAATCTTCCTGGGTTCAAATCTGACCTCAAAAACCAACTATGTGTGATCTTTGGCAAGTCATTTAACCTTGATTGCCTTAGCTTCCTCATTTGTAGGCTAAAGAAGGAAAAGACAAATCACTCCAGTACTTTTGCCAAGAAAACTCAAATAAGGTCACAAAGAACCAGATATGATTGAAAAACAACCAAACAACAGAATTGAAGATGTGAAGGCAAGGTGTGAATGTGAGACTTAGAGCAGATAGTAAATTAAAATGAATACAATACAAAGCAATAATCTTTCCTCAATGATTTTTAAATGTCATTTGACCACTATAAGTATAAATTCTTAATTTCAGTTAAGAAAAAGCTGAGACTGACCTTGAATATAGAGGCCACATTAAACCAATAAATGAAAGTTACAACTACCAGTAACTTGATCTCTTCCAGGCAAGATAAATCAAGCATAAAGTTAAAATGGATGTCTGTAGCTAAAAACATTAAGAAACATATTGGCATTCTGAAATTAAAACTAAATGAGAAAAATACAATTAAGAAAATTAATGTTTACAAAATATCAGTCCTAATGTGCACTTTCAGAATTGTTAAAGAGAACATAACAAATCTGAAAAATATCCTTACAAAAATCATTAAAATAATTGGATAATGAAGGAACTGTCACACTAATGCAGCTATAAAAAGATTAATATTCTCTCACCAAAAATGAGGAAGAGCATTGATAAACATTCTTAAAGAACTCAAAGCCCTATAAAAATACTTTGTATTTTCACATCACCAAGCAGTATTCAAGACTGACAATAGGTAATACCAATGAATTTGTTGAATGTTACTAAAAGTGTTTATATCCAGATGGGACTTCAATTCTGGAATTAGACTATCATCAGAAACTAAAATGTCTATAATCACTTGGGCATTACATTGATGAATAAAAACTCATGAATGCTTAAAATAGTTGCCCAAATAATCATAATTTCCAAGCTACCTTTTAAATTATTAAGAAGTAACAGAGATCAAATTGAGCCTAGAATAAGGGTTCTTCTTTTGGTTTTGGTAGAAAAAATTATTATAGAAACAGAATATGCACTAACTAAAGATAAACAAGTTAGAACAGAGTTGTGCTAGATGGAAGATGGCAGCAAGTTCTTTGGAAATCAAATAGGTGGTGATGACTCTGGTCTTGACACAATGTTGGCCACTTGGGGACAATAGTTAGTTCTGATCACAATTGGTAGGAGTTGGAGCAGGGACCTGACCTCTCCACTCTCCATCTGCTTCCTTCACCATCTAGCCAGGAGATATACAGACTGGACTTTGGTTGAAAGTTCATCCAGGAATGGGCATTTTGAAGGAAGAGATGATTTCCCTAAAGGCAGATTTCTCCTATGTTACCAGTTTAATCAACTGGTTTAATAAGATGATTTCCACACACTCTATATGAAGTTCATAAAGGTCACAATTCAATGAGAAACAAAACAGTAAATTATGAATAGCAACAAAAGTGTAAAGTACCCACATGCCCTCAACAGGTGACTATATAGCAGCTTGGGCCTAGCTGCTGTAAATCAGGCCTCTTGTAGAACAGGGGTTCTTAACCAGAGATCCAATCCACAGACCTTCTATAACGTTATCTAAGAAGTTGGATAGGAAAATAATACATATTTCTTTTTACCATATTTAAGTAAAATTTTGAATTTCATTCATTTTTTTAAAAAAATCTCATTAGGATGAGAAGTCTGTTGGCTTCACAAGACTGCCAGGCAGAAGACATGTAGATGACTGTATTATAGATTGGCACCTCTGTGTCCTTTATTTTATTTCTTAAAAACTCAATAAGGGCAAGAATGAATTAATTATTTATTCCTTAAAATTCATATGAGTTCTGAACTTCCTTATTTCTGTGAATGGTACCAATATACTTCTAACCTTTCAATGTGAACTTGGCATTATTTTTGACTCTTAGGTTCCATCCCACATAACCACTAATAGTGACCAAATCTTTTCAGTTTTCAATACTCCAAGGCACTTAACAAACTCTTTACTTCCTATATTCACATTGACACCACCCTAGTTTAGACCCACCTCACCTCTTTCCTGGACTACTATAATAACCTCCTAATTGCTCACCATAACTCATCTCTCCCTTCTCCAATCCATCTCACCAGGACCAAAGATGTAGAGATAGCCAATATATATAAGGGGACCCTATCCACCCTTACCCAACCTCTGCTCAATCTTCTTTCCAAAGGTCATGTATCTGACTTGGGGATCAGTTTGACTACTCACACACCCTTGACAGGGAGTCAAGTACAATTCTTTTGTTAAGTCATTAGACCAGAGACGTTTCTAGTTGCCTTTCCTCTCTCTGTCCTTCTATACTTCCTGGCCTTACCATCTGTCCTGAATGAACCTTGGCTTTTCCAAAACTCTCCTCCTTTTGAAGTATGGGCTCCTTGAGTAAAGAGATTTTAATTTGTATCCCCCATTTTAAGGGCTGAATATAGTTTTTAAAAATTCATTCTTCTCTATATAGTTGTCAAAATTATTTTCATTAAATATAAATCTGATCATTTAACAACATCTCCTAATTGACTCACATACAAATACCTTTCCAGAATCATAGATTTTTTTTTCTCCATTAGATATTTCTCCCCTTTCTGTGCTCTACATTCCACTAAATTGGCCTTGATAGAACTTGGATATTAAATCACCAAATTCTGATTCTTAAAGACTGGTGGAAATCTTAAGAGGGGTTTTCATCTTTCATCTCTACAGCTCATCATTGGCTATCCCTCATTTCTGGTTTTTTTTTTTTGCTTTGTTTTTACAAGGGTTAGGGTCACACAACTAAGTAATTATCAAATATCTGAGGCTGGATTTGAACTCATGTCTTCCTAACTCCAGGGTCAGTGCTCTATCCACTGTACCACCTAGCTGCCCCTATCCCTCCATTTCTGGAATGCCTTTCTTGCTTTCCATCTCTTAGAATCCCTTATTTGCTTCAAAACAATATTTAAATGTGTTAAATTTATAAAGGATTATTTTAACTCTTAATTAAGCAGCAAACTTTGCTTTGTGGAGGAAGCAGATGGTCTCAGGAAGCCAAAATGTTATTTTGAGCTAAAAAGACTCATTGTCCTCACTCTGTAAGACCTTGCTGATAATAAGAATGCAAAACAGTTCCAGGAAGTAAAGACAGCTGTACCTTCTTTGTTGTTCATCTCTTTAGAAGACATTCTAGCCTGGCTCTTCTGTAAGCTGGAAATAATTTTCACTGATAACATTTAAGCATTTTTATGTATAAAACTATGTGATCTGAAAATTACTCTTTGGGGGAATTATTTTAGATTTTAGCCTTCTAATCTCTCCTGTAACTGCAATAAAGTAGTTTGTTGCTAAGCATAATTCTGTTTCTGAATTATTCCTTTATATAACAGCTTATATTCCTTTATATAACAGCTTCTTAACTTCCAACTGCTAGTATCCTTTCCCACTAAAATGTATATGTATATATACATATACATATAATATTTATATATTTGAATATACTTATTTATGTATATATTGTCTCCCCTTCCAGTGAGCACACTGAAGTGTTGTTTGTTCTTTGTTTTAAAGACGACCAATGATTTCACAGCATTGGATTTAAGAGGCACAGTTGCTCAAAACCATCAGCTTCACTCTCTCTTCCAGCCATTGAAGTACAGTGGCAAGTCAAAAGTAAGGTCAACTGATGATGACCCCAGATACTGTGGTTGACATTGGCATCTTTGATGTCTGACAAAACTCTAGGTGCTCCACAATGTCTGCTTCAGCTGCCTTCATGGCCATTGGACCAAATTGTTTTCATCTTAGCCATTCTATCAGGCAAAGTCTTGCAGTAGAAATCCCTGGAACTCACCAAAAGAACTGAGGCTTATCAGCTATCCTCAACTGAATTTAGTCCATCTACTGAGATACTTTTACCAGTGTGGCCACTGTATATGCTACAGCTTGGAGCCATAGTTGAGAGCTGGGTGAAGGCAGACATCAAAGGTGGATGAACAGCCCTGAAAACTCTCCTATCAGATGTATCAGATCTCCCACACATCTCATGATTACATAGCTAGTAAGTGTCTGAGGCTGGATTTAGACTCATTACTTAGTCACCTAGATGCCTTAATAAATGCTTTGTTAACATCTATAAGTTGTATCTAGGTACATTCCCTGTAAGTGTGGGTTTTGCTTCTTTACAATTACACTTTTTAACCATTACACTTCTTATCTACTTCCCACAAAATTATGTCATGGTCAGTTGCTTCAATAATTTAATGGAGCTTAATTTCTACACATAGTTACTCTATCTTTGCTGTTGTCCCATCTCTTTGCCTTAATATGGTAGTTTCCATGAGTCGCTTTGGCTTAGTATTACATCACCTTGTGACCAACATGGAGATAAATCACATTGAACTGACCTTGGTTGGTCCTTGGACAACAGCATTTGTTGTCACATCCAAGCTCAGAGTCTCCCCAGCTTAGTAGAATTAGCAAGATTTTGCTCTCTTGACAACATTGACATAGCCTTCTAGAAGCCAAGGTCACTTTTACAACAGACTGAAAAATTAGAGCCAGACTTCAGTAAAGGTGGCAGCCCAACTAAAGAATACTGGGTAACTCTACAAAAAAGATCTGAAGAAAATCCAGACTCAACCAATGTTGTCCAAGATTAGAAGAGAAAACAGAAACCTGGGAAATAATTCTCACAGCTAGGGGGTTCTAATAAAGATCTCATTTCTAAAATATATAAAGAATTGGATCAAATTTATAAAGTTACAAGTCCTTTTCCAATTGATAAATGGTCAAAGAAAATGAACAGGCAGTTTTCAAACAAAGAAATTAAACTATATAAATTATTATGAAAAAATACCCCAAGTCATTACTGATTAGAAAAATGCAAATTAAAACAACCATGTGATACCACCTCATACCTATCAGATTGGCTAAAATGACAAAAGAGAAAGCCATCAATATTGGAGAGGTTGTAGAAGAACTGGAACATTAATGCACTGTTGGTAGAGTTGTGAAGTGATCCAAACATTCTGGAGAACAATATGGAATTAGTCCCAAAGAGTAATAAAACTGGTCATACCCTTAGACTCAGCAATACCAATATGAGGTCTATATCCAAAAGAAATCATAAAAAAAATGGGAAAAGTCCCTCATGGTCCAAAACATTCATAGAAGCTCTTTTTGTAGTGGCAAAGAATCAGAAATTGAGGGAATGCCCATCCACTGGAGAATGATTGAACATGTTATGGAATATGAATGTTATGGAGTACTATTTTTCTATAAGAAAGCAGAAATTATCAAACTCTAGAGAAGCATGGAACAAATTCAGGAACTGAAGCTCTACAGAGGGAGCAGAAACAAGAGAACATTGAACATATTAACAACAACATTGTGAGTTAATCAACCTTGATGGATGCAGCTCCTCTCAGCAGTTAAGATACCTTGGACAACCCTAGGAAAACTGTTATTCACATTCAGAGGGAGAAAAACAAAAACAAAACAAAACAAGGAAAGACCTACAGAAACTGAATGAACACTAGGTTCACTTTTTAAATTTTTCTCATGTTTTTTATTCCTATCTCATAGTTTTCTTTCTTTTCCCTTAGTCCTAATTCCTCATGCAGAAAAATAACTAATCTGTAAACATGTTAAACACAAATGTATTTGTACAATGTTCACCAGACTGCTATTGGGGGAGGGGAGTGGGAAGGGAGGGTGGGAAAAAGTTACATAACTTATAAATATGCATATGCATGTGGATGAATGTTGAAAAACTTTCATAGCATGTAATTGGAAAAATAAAATATCAATTGTGAAAAAAATTTGCACACAATAAACATTCAATAAATGCATTACATTTGAAATAAAAAGTCCAAACTCTAATAAAACTACTACCTACCACTAGATAAATGTACCTTTCAGGAGACTGAAACTTTAACCACTAAATTCCAGTTCAGAAAATGACTACCTGGTCTAAGTTCATTTATTTCTTTGGGTTTTAATTCTAATTTTCAGTAAATGCATAGAATTACAAAGGAAATCAAAAGCATTTAAAAACAAAAGCAAGTTGACAGAACTCAGGTTAAGAATTTGTTCTAGGAGTGGCTAGGTGGTGCAGTGGATAAAGCACTGACCCTGGAGTCAGGAGTACCTGGGTTCAAATCTGATCTCAGACACTTAATAATTACCTAGCTGTGTGGCCTTGGGCAAGCTACTTAACCCCATTTGCCTTGTAAAAACCTAAAAAAAAAAAAAAAAAAAAAAAAAAAAAAAGAATCTTCTACAGAATGACTGCATCTCACAATGTATGCAATATTCTATCCCCATAGTCTTTGACTGGGAGTATGATACATTATCTATTTTACAGGATCAACAGTTTGAGCTATTTCAGCAATTTAAAAAGACTTAACCTCCTCTTCTATATAGAATAATTGAAAGTTTTTGACACTTGCAGAACTATTTGAAAACACTTCTGGCTTCTGCTCAGGAAAATATTTTATCTTGATGCTAATCCCCCTCAAGATCCTATCACTATCAGCAATGATTCAAATCAGATAGTAAGTTTGTTCTCACTCAGTTTCTTTATGCTGATCCAGTGAATACCTCTATAAAGAGCTGCAGAGGAGATAAAACAGAACTCATTTATTCCCTCAGTGACCTGTTTCTCATATCTGAATGTTTGGACATTTACACTCAAACCCTTGGGGATGATACAAAGATAAGAAAAGATCTGTGTATCTGTTTCTAATATCCAAACACTAGAAAAGCAAATGAATTTCCAGAGACCAGATTCTCCACAATTTAATCTAGCATGGAAATGTTATCTTGAAAAGCAGGAGCACTTGATAACCCTACTTAGGGAGAAAATGCAGTGCCCTAAACAGACCCAGGTGAACAATAAACACTGCTTTTGTACATCATTGCAAGTAAAGATTCCATTTGTGAAATGTTCCAGGGAAGCAGCAGTATTGGGAGGCCCTTGGTTCTCCAATGCCATCTCATTTTCTGCCAAAACTGCTTTCGGGACTTTGAGGCACTTAATTCTGCCAAAACAATCCCTCTTTCCTGACAATGGGGATAACCAGACAGTACTTAGAATGATTTTTTTTTCAGAACATAATAAGTAAATTAAAGCTTCTCTCCCAACACAATTTTCTAAAATATGCTTTACGTCATTACAGACAAATGAGAAAATGTACATAGAGAACTGGCCACAGCATTATAAAGATTTAGGCTCATATTCTATCTCTAACATCACCGAACCTGAACAAATAATCTAACCCAGCAGTTTTCTAAATGAGGATGACACCCTGTGGGTGCCAGAAACACTTTCAGGGGGATTGAACAATTTTTATATTAAGATGCTAGCTATTTATCTATTAAAATATTCCTCCTTTTTTCCAACTATATATCTTTGTGGCATTAGATTGTCTTCATGTACTTCAATTAAAACAACATAAATTATTAAAGGCAGATATATATATATATATATATATATATATATATATATATATGAGAATCCAGTTGTCTTTATTTAAGTCAAATATTAAAGAAATTTGCAAAGATATATAGAAGTATCACTTTTCTCATTAAAGTTTTTTGTACTAAAAAAATGACTATTTCTCACAAAAGTATGGTCTTTATATTAACATGTAATGGGTGTATTATAGTTATTAAATAACTTCTCAATTTTAAAGTTTATCAATTTTCATTTTTAATGATAAATATCATAAATATATTCCACATAAAAAACCGCTGGGGCTCCTCAATTTTTTTAATAGTGTAAAGAGGTCTTGAGATCAAAAGTTTTGAGAACCATTGATCTGATCTAACCAAACCTCAGATAACTCTCTGACAGTATAAATTTCATAAAAGGTATTTCTTTAATGATAAAAGGAATTTTCTCACAGGAAGTTCCCTAAGTCAAGGTGAGGTTCATTTAAAAAAAATTTAATTAATTTTTTAAAAACTAGAAGTTTTCTTATTCAGTCATTCTCAGTAAGATATGACTCTTTCTGGTGCCATTTGAGTTTTCTTAGCAAAGATATTGGAACTGTTTGCTATTTCCTTCTCCAGACTATTTTAATGGATAAAGAAACTGAGATTAAAAGCTGAGGTAAAAAAAAAAAAAACTGAGATTAGGTGACTTTCCTATGGTCAAATAGTGTCTGAGACCAAATTTGAACTCAGGAAGATGAGTCTTCCTAACTCCAGGCTCAGCCTTTTATCCACTCTACTTAAACTTTTTTTAAATGTATATCCATAGAATATTAAAAGGCATGATGATATTAATAAGAAGGCTCACCATGACTTTTCTACCTTCTTTGCACTACTCCCCAACTCTTCATTCCAAAGTTTTAAGTAGGATTATAAGAAATATTATAAGCAAGAAGAAACATTTGAAATAATTGCCTCCTTTTTATATTTGAGAAAACAGAAACAGAATATATAAGTAACTTACAGTGTCAAAGAGAACCAGGATTCAAATTCAAGTTTTTTGGCCTTAGCTACATAGTTCTTGACTATACACAACTGCTACATCTAGTGCAACTTACTGCTCCATGGTTTACTTTACTAGAACCCCAATAAATGTTTGTTGAATGAGTATAGAATTCCTCCATAATAAAAATGATGGCTATAATAATTAAATAAAGGTAGAATCCCTCATTAAAGCTTTAATTTGTAGAATTATTTCACTAATTATTTTCACTAATTACTAAGTTCCTACAAAGGAGTTACAAGAGGCAATGAATACAATAAATTTTTTTAAGTTTTATTCATTTGTGTTATAATAATAATTTACATTTATATCATACTTTAAAGTTCCCAAAATATTTCATATATCTATATATAAAAATTTACTCCATATATATATGTGTGTGTGTGTGTTCATTTGATTCACAAAACAACTCTGTGACCCCATTTTAGGGATAAAGAAACTGAAACACAGTAAGGTTAAGTAACTTGCCTAGTCATACTGCTAATAAGTGTTTGAGGCAGAATTTGAACTCAGATCTTTTTTGACTCCAAATACCATACTCTATCCATTGTGTCAACTAGACACCCTAAAAGCTATGGGGGGGGGGAGATAATAGAAGGGATAGAGCTGCCTCTTAGGGTGGAAGGGAAAGATAACAAGTGAAAATAAGGTTAATATACTCCATTTTCATTTTATCCTGATTTTTTTTTCAGGGAGAACAAACTTTATTTAGGAAGGAAAGATTGAAAACAACTTACAAAAGATTAAATAGAGTGAGGAGGACACAAAAATGTCTTCCCTGTCTCAGTGAATTCAAATGACCAGGGATAGATGAGCTTCATCTCAAGTTATTACAGTAAATGGTAAATGTGATTTCTAAGCCTCTGTCAGTGTCCTTCCAACAACTACCAACAGTGGTAGAACTGCCAAAAAATTGTGGATAAATAAATATTATTTTAATTCTTTAAATAAGAAGAATAGAGTCAGTAAACTAGAGGCCAGTGAACTTGACTAGAGGCTTCAAAACTGTGAAAAGAAGAGCAATTGAATGAATTCAGGATTTAGATTGGAGAAGAAAAATCTTAGGGGAGGAAATTGATGTCTTCAAGCATTAATGTTTGCTATGTGAAAGAAGCATTAGGTTTGTCCTCCACAATCCTGAAAGAGGTATTCATAACCTGGGATCCATAAGCTTGTTAGCATTTTAGTATTTTGATAACTTCATTCAATGTAATTGTTTATTTTTATAATTTTCCTATTCTATTTTATGAATTAAAAAATATTCTGAGAAGGGTCCATAGGTTTTACTTCACTGTTTAATAAGTCCATAACTAAAACATAAAAATAAATTTTAATCCCTGCTGTACAGGGAAGAATTAAAAAATAAAAAGGTATAGAAGTAAATTTCAGTCAGATATATGTGAAAAAGATTCCCAGCAATGAAAGTTAACCAAAATTAGAATAGACTGTCTCAGAAAACAGTATATTCCTACTGGAAGAAAGATGTCCAAGAGCAGGCTAGATGACCTTTTGTTATTTTGAAGCAAGGATCACTATATAAGTAGTCCAGTCATTTTAGTCATGTCTACTCTTCATGACCTCCAACAGGGTTTTCTTGGCAAACGAATAGTACCCAGAATCAGGAAGACTGTGAATTCAAATTCTGCTTCAGACACTCATTAGTTCGATGACCCTGGGTAGGTCACTTACCCTTGCTATGACTTTAATTTCCTTATTCCCTAAGGAATTCCCTTTTTCTGGAGTGATTTGCCTTTTCCTTCTCCAGTGGATTAAGGTAGACAAAAATTAAGTGACTTGTCCAGGGTCCCATGGCTAGTGAGTATCTGAGGTCAGTTTGGAACCAGATACCAGCCTAGTGCTCTATCCATGAGCTCCCTAGCTAATTTCCAGTTCAAGTATAAATTGTATTCAATAGTCTCTGGGGTCCCATCCAACTCTGATTCTGTGACAGTCCTCTGTAATGACCTGGGTTTCTGGGCCTAATTCCAGGGTCTGGAAAGGTGATCAGTTCCCTTGTCTCTTCTTCCAAAATTTAGTAGCAAATGCTCTCTAAATATATTCCAGAAAGGATTACTGAAGAACATTAGTTATTGAAGGTAATTACTCAGAGTCTGGGTAAGTCTAGATAAGTATACTGCTCCTTTGTATCTACAACATCCCTCTTTCTTTAGTTTTTTGCCCTGTTATGATACAAAAACCTGAATTTATATGAGGGTTGAAGGACAAGATTTCAGCAAAAATGCATTTTTGAGGCTAGATTTCTCTTGGGTTTTTTTTTTTTTAGGTTTTTGCAAGGCAAACGGGGTTAAGTGGCTTTCCCAAGGCCACACAGCTAGGTAATTATTAAGTGTCTGAGACCGGATTTGAACCCAGGTACTCCTGACTCCAGAGGCAGTGCTTTATCCACTATGCCACCTAACCACCCCCGATTTCTCTTGTTTTATAGAGGGAAAAAATCCTGCTTCTGAGATTACCCCTCAAAAAACAAAAAACAATAACAGCTCATTCTTCAAGTGTTCATAAATATTAAAAATATCTCATTGATAATGCTGCAGGTATTTGAGCTCATGGTCAATTCACCATTATTACTCCCAGGGCTAAGTTAAGGATTGTTTTAAGGGTATCTAAAACATCACACCTTCAAGATTTTAGCATCTTCAGATGTAACCAATTATTGTCCAGTGGAGATCAGTGATAGACTTGTTCTATTAAATAATTCAAGGATCATAATTATCTCAATCTGGAACAGACAGTCTGATCAGCTTATGTACTAATAAATATTCTGAGAAAGTCCTTTACAGTTTGATAAACCTACATAGAATAGGGAAAAGAGGAGGAAAACAATCTTTCTGTAAAAGAAACCAGACACCAATGTTTTTAAACTTCTAACATGGAAATATATGAATCTACAAGTGACTATGCTTTAAACTGTTCACTCAAAATGTGAGAGAAAAATTTATACTCACCATACATAAGACAAATAATTCTTTTGTTGGGTTACCTGAACCTGTAGTTTGGATTCACAAGTTGTAATGAAGAAGAAGAAAAAGGGAAAGAGAAGAGAAAAGCTCTCAAAGTATAGACAATATAAAAAAATCAAAGCCATGCTGGAACAGGATTAAGTACATATCATTATCATCATCCTATGTGTTATTTTCTAAGATGCTTTCCACAAGGTTATAACTTACATCTCACTAGTACTATTCAATTACCAAAAAAACCCATCATTTTATTCAGCTGTGAAAAAAAATACATTGAATATTAAATTAAAGTGAATTTGTTGTTCAGTCTCCATTTGGGGTTTTCTTGGCAAAAATACTGGAGTGATTTGCTGTTTCCTTCTCCAGATCATTTTGCAGATGAGGAATATGAGGCAAACAGCGTTAGTGATTTACCCGGGGTCACAGAAATAATAAGCTTCTGGGGCTGGATTCAGATGAGTCTACCTGATCCAAAGGCCAGTACTCTATCCAATGAGCCACCTTGTGCTCCATGAAATCCAGGGTAAAATCCCATCCTCTACAAGAAACTTTTCTTTATCCCTGTTAATGCTAATCCCTTCCATCTGTTAATAGTCCCCAATTTATATTCTTTATTTATCTTGTTTATGTTGTTATTTACATTAGACTGTGAACTCCCAACTTCCACCTTCCTTTATTTACCTAGTACTTAGAATAGTTTTTAGAGCATTGTAGTTGCTTGATAATACTTAAGGACCAACAGTTCCTATTTGATTTCCAACAAAAAAAAGAATGAAAAGATAAATTAATATTGTAATAATATTGTGATTATCAGGAGAATTATAATAAAAGCAATAGAGACTTGATACACTCCTGAGTCTCACCTAAGATGGGTCACAGTAATCAAAATAAGACACTTTCTGATGGATAACATTAGCTGGAACTATTGGACATTTCCACTTAGAAATGATACCTGGGCTCTTGTTAACTTATCTGTTTCTTGTAAAAGTAATACCACTTATCTTCTAGACCTTGATGTTATCTTTACATGCTACCTCTCCAATCTTCCAATTATTTGCAAACCTTGTGAAGTCTTGTGAATAACTCCAAATTATCTGCTCTATCTTCTCCTTTCTATTACCTTAAAATAGGCAATCATTACCTTTCACAAAGACAAATGTAAAAAACATTCTGAATTATCCTTCTACTTCTAGTCTCTCTCCCATTCTAATTTGTGGTTCCTGATTAATCTTTCTCATATCTCAAACCTGAACATTTCATGCCTCTAATCAAAACCCCTTAATGGTTTCTTATTGACTATTGAATAAAGTCAAGTCCCAACTACTTAGTCTGGAATTCTAAGACTTGGTGCTGTGCTACCTTTACTACCATATCTCACACAATTTCTCTTCCCATAATTCATCTCTAAAAAAAATCTGTCCCTGGTTAACATGTAGTGCTTTTTCTTGCTTCCATATCTCTTGCAAAAACCATTTTCTAATCTTGAAATACCCTCTCAAGTATTTCTACCTGATAGTATCCTTACCTAAACCCAGGGTAAATTCAATGTCTTCCATATAGGGTTATCTCCCCAGAAAGAAATCTGTTTTCCTCATTAGATCTTACACTGTTTTCCTTATGCAATTATTATTCTCAATTTTGTAGTATAGCTATTTATTTATGTATGATACTAGCTTGTACTCTCCCTGAAGGCATAAATTATGTTTTATTTATCTTTTCATTTCCCATGGTATTCTATACACAAAAAAGCGTTTAATATTTTTTAAAAAATACATTAGATTTATCTTGGCGTACTTAAACAGAATAGAACAGAACAGAAACACATAAAAAGAGACTTTCATCACCTCTCATATTCTGACTTTTTTCATAACTTAAAAGACTTGGGCAGAAAGAAAATGAAGGCATACTCTCACAGTTGTCTATGAAGTGTGAAACAATTATTAACGATAGAAATTTATTGCATTTTAGCATATAATCATTACACAAGCCTTTCAGGTGGAAGATTGTTGTTGCTTTATAAAGATAGAATAGT
The DNA here is from genome assembly GCF_037893015.1 of Macrotis lagotis. Lineage (NCBI taxonomy): Eukaryota > Metazoa > Chordata > Mammalia > Peramelemorphia > Peramelidae > Macrotis > Macrotis lagotis. The sequence continues at coordinate 429,749,289 of NC_133666.1, read as the reverse complement.
AAAAAGATTACTGGACTAAATGACAAAGGAATCAAATCCTAATTTTGGCTCTGATGTTAATTCTATAGCCAAATAATTTATTCTATGTAATCCTTAGTTTTTGATTCTATAAAATGAACCCCCAAAATGAGCTGGGTGATCTCTATCTTTAAAATTCTAGTTGTCTAGAATAAGTGGAGAAAAAGAAGTGGTGGAATCATGGAAAAATATTTTTCAAAAAATCAGATATTAGTAAGTAAGAAATATAACACCATTCATAGTAAAATGTGTTGATTACAAAATGGGGGTAAGTAATGGGACTAATATTCTTTCTATGCATATATATAGTCATGTAAGAATCATGATTATAATAGATCACTTTTATAAATAAGACTTGTAGTATTGACAAAGAAAAGAAGGTTAGCCACATCAATATTTAAGACAATAGGTGATCAGAGGGGAAGGGGAAAGCATCAATTCATATAAAGACTGAATTTATAGAAGAATCAAATAAGAATAACTATCATGTACATGGGGTACAACTTCAATTAAATGAATTTCAACAAGTTTTTACTAAACACCTTCCTTATGTAATGTACTTTACTAGGCAGTAAAGATACAGCAACAAAATTAAAAAGTCTCACTTGAAGCTCAATGCTGCTCTCTCACTCTGCCTTTTTTTTACTCAGCCCTAGATATATAGAAATATAGATAGATATAAATTTGTGTGTATATATACATACATATATGCGTGTATATCTTTGATGTCCACTTGATCCACCTAACTCTTGTGTAGATGCAAGAAGCTGTAGCATGCACAGCCCAGTAAACTGTTTCCACAGACAGGTTAAACCAGGTTGAGGTTAATTGAGGGGGCTCTCAAATCCATTGGGGATTTAGAGGGAGTGGCTACCCCAAGCATGTGAAAATTTCCCCTGGTGGAATGAGTAGATAAGAATAAGTCATTCTAATGGCCATGAAGGCAGTTGAAATATGAATTGTGGAGAGCTTAGAGTTTGGTTACCTGCCAAGATCAAAGATGCCAAAGTCATCCATTGCATCTCAAGTCATCATCAATTGTCCTCATTCTGTCTTATCCCTGGACTTTTTGGAAGAGAATGTAAGGTCGACATCTTTATACAACTCTGTCTCACTTACATCCAATTTACACACAAATCAAATGACATCACCCATATCACTTTGTCGTTTTTACCTATCTCAAAGTCCTGTGATGACACACAAGTGTTTGGAGCTGTAGCTACAACCCTCCATAAAGACATCACAAGTCATAGAATTGTCTCCTCACAGCAGTAGGATTTGGCAGACAATTCCCTGGCTGTCTGAGAAGTCTTTTAAGGATTGTTAGGGGGCTAGAAAAGGTGATATAAAATTGTCTGCTTATCCAACCCTGGTCTGATTACTACAGCAGACTGGGACCTCACGCTGTAGTCAACACAAAAAAAATGTATAAAAACTTCTTCAAAGATGATTCATTGGTACATGGAATAGAAAACACAAGAGCCAATATACATGAACAGTTATTGATGTAAGAGAATTCAGCATTTATCACTCCCAAATAGCAACCCTGAGTGAAATAAGGTTGGTAAATAAAGGCCCAGAGTTGTATACAGGTTTTACTGGAACAGTCACAATAAAGGGGAATGCCAAGAAGCTGGGGAATATTTTGTGATCAAATCTAGTCAACAAGTTTATATGCCTACTAAAATGAGTGAATGATGGCTCATGGCAATGTGATTGTCCCTTGCAGGAAAATGCCATACCACCATTATCTGTGCTCATGCTCTCACCATGAAGAATCTTAATGAAGTTAAAGAAAAATTTTATGAAGACCTGGAGTCCTTTATAATCAATGTACCAAAGGACAACAAGATTATAATTCTGGGTGACTTTAATGCTAGAGTAGGCTCATTACCAGACATGGCAAGAAGTCCTTGGGAGGAATGAGTAGGAAATAGCAATAGCAATAGCAATGGTCACCTATTATTGAAGCTTGTGCTTTTCATTACCTTCTCATCACAAACACTGTCTTTCATTTATCTAAACACAACAAAACCTCCTGAATGCACCCTCTCAGCAAACATTGTGATTGTAAGAGTAGATATGCAGGGTGTGAGAGTGAGGAAGGCAATATATGGTGCAGAGTGCTGGACTGATCACAGTCTCATTCTTTCCAAGCTAAATATTCACATTCAACCAAGCTGTAGCCTCAAGACAAAATTGACTACTAGAAGAATTATTATCAAGAGATCCAGGTGCTTCTCTGAATGGGCACAGTTTGTTGCTAACTTGGAGAGAAAGTTGAACAACACAGTTGGCAACAGTGGAGCAGAAAAGGAGTGTGCAGCTTTCAAAGATTTGGTGCAATTTAATCATCTGGTTCAGATTATTCACATATCAGTCACAAATCAGTCACTGATTTGATGAAAATGTTGGAGAACAGAAACTGGTCAATGAAAAACAAGAACACCACAGACTTTTACCAGCAGGGTAGTTCATCCATTTCCAAGAAGGCAGCATTTAATTCCATCAGAAGTAAAGTACAAGCAAAACATAGAGAGATTCATGATTCTTGACTCAGTCAGAAGGCAGATGATATTCAGCTTTCTACAGAGAGTAACAATCCAAAGTGCTTTTATGATGCCCTAAAGGCTATTTATGAGCCAAAGACCTATTGTGCATCTCAACTATTCTTTGAATGAGTCACATTGATTAGTGATAGGGATACAATCCTGGAGAGGTGAGTTGAACATTTCCAATATTCTTAACAGACCATCATCAATTAGTGCAGAAGCTATTGGTCATGTACCTCAAGTTAAAGTCAATCCATTGCAAATGAAGAAAAGGTTTTGAATGCCAGTAAGTTTCTTGCAAGTGGCAAAGCAACTGATGCTGATTCTATTCCAACTGAGATTTACAAGGTGGGGATTCCATTGCTCATACAAAAATCTGAATCCAGGTTATATGACATAAGAAGATTATCCCCCAGAATTGTCCATCTCTATAAAGGTAAAGGAAATAGACTGTCCTGTGACAAACACAGGGCTATTTCTCCCTTAACCAATGCTGGCAAGATTCTTCCCAGATTCCTACTTAATAGGCTGATCATTCACCTAAAAGATGATCACCTACGTGAGAACCAGTGTGGTTCAGAAAGGGTCAAAGAACAGTCCATATGGTGTTTGCTGCTGGACCACTTCAGGAAAAATGCCAGGAGTAGGACAGAGATCAGTACACAACATTTGTAGATCTGACCAAGGCCTTTGATACAATCAGTCATGAGGGCTTTTGGAAAATTATATCAAAAATGTGGATGCCTGGAGAAGCTCAAAAGTATTGTATATCAATTTCATGATAGCATGATTGCCTCAGTTCTGGATAGTAGGCAGACGATGCTCTGACAATTTCCCATTCATGAATGGAGTTAAATAAGACTGTGTGCTTGCTCCCATGCTTTTTAGCATAATGTTTTCAGTCATGTTATCAAACAACTTCATTGAGGATGAACATAGCACCAAAGTCAGCTACCACACTGATGGTAAATTCTTCAACTTCAAAAGGCTACAAGCCAAGACTAAAATGAAGGGAGAATTGGTGCATAAATTTTTGTTTGCAGATGATTGTATCCTCAATGCAGTCTCTGAAACTGATGCAATAAAGTATGGATCAATTCTCTGCTGTTTGTGCTAATATTGACCTAACAATTTACACCAAATAAACACAGGTGCTCCATTAGCCAGGATTACACCATCTACATGTGGAACCATCAGTTATAGTAAATTGAGAAGTTTTGAATACTGTGAATAATTTCACTTACCTTGGCAGTACACATTGGGAGGTACACAAAGATAATAAGGTTGTCTTATGCACTCCCAGAGCTAGCTCATTGTTTGGGAGGCTCCAAAAGGAAGTGTGAGAGAGAAGAGATATTAGACTAACAAATTGAAGGTTTAGAAAACCATTGTGTTGACTTCATTGTTGCTTGTCTTCGAAGCCCAGTCAGTCTTTCAGCACCATAACAAAAAAAAAATTAATTGCCTCCATTTATATTGTTTTAGAAAGATTCTGAAGATTCCCTGATAGGATAAAATAGCAGACACTGAGGTCCTTTCATGAGTTAAACTGCCAAGCATTCAGAGAGTGCAACTTTGATGGACTGGCTATGCTGTTCAAATGCTAAACATACACTTCCCAAAAATACTATTTTATAGAGAACTCACAAAGAGCAAGTATTCACAGGATGATCAGAAAGAGTAATACAAGGACACTCTTAAGATCTCTCTCAACAATTTTGGAATTGATTGTACAGCATGGAAGACACTAGCATAAGACTGCTCAGCATGGCTTGCTTGCTTTACAGAGAGTGCAGTGTTCCATGAGCAAAGTAGAATTGAAGCAATTCAAAAGAGCAATCAGATGCACAAGTTTAGAGAATCTACCCCAGGAGCTCACATGGACTATTTGTGCCGGACCAGTGGTAAAGCATCCTATACTTGTTTTGGTCTGATCAGTCATAGTCAGATGCACTGTAACTTGTCTCTAACATAATGATGTCATTTTTGGTCTTCTTCAGTAATGAAGGACATACACACACACACACACACACACACACACACAAACACCTGTTGTTACTACTTTTCTAGTTTTCTCAACACCATTCATAATTGGATTAACCCATTGGTTCCAAGAACATAAACAAATGGAAAAAGTGTGCATAGCAGAAAGACTGGTAAAATAAAGATGTGTACCCCCTGCATGAAAACTTGATTTTTCAAACATGTTTCAAAAACTCAGAGATAATACTGTATTCAAGATGTAAATATATCAGAATTTATTCTGAAGTCACTACTCTTAACTCAATAGGATATTTATGTTTAGATAACATAGAACTCTGCTAATACACAAACCCTGTCTCCCTTCCTCAATTCACTAATCTGTTAGAACCATCTACCTCAACCCTGAACCACAATGTCCCACTCCAGATTTTCTTATCCTTTTCACTATGAATAATACATTTCCTTTTATCTTTAACTCCTTTGTTTCATACTCATTCCATCTTACAATTTTCACTGAAACATGATGTCACCATTTAACACCCCCTTCACATACTGGCTATACATTCATACTCCCATACTCAGAAGTCATCAGAATCATAGGGATTCATTAAAAGATGTAGAAGAGAGAAGTTACTGCATTCTAGTTATGAAGTGGGCCCCCCCAACTGGGGTCATGAAAAGTCACACAGGACTGAAAAGTGACTAACCAACGATGGGTTTGGGAGAGAACTGGAACAATTACCACAGATAATAAAGATCCAACATGTCCAGGTCTTCAAATTACTGGAGAAAGGAATCTCCATTGGATAAGAAATATTGGGAAAACCAGAAGGTGATGTGTCAAGTAACAGGCTCAACTAGAATTTGCCACTATATATATAATAATAAGCTTTGAATGGATATGAAGTCTTACTATAAATATTCATTAACATTGTTAAAAATAAAGAACAGAACATCTTTTTCAAAAGTAAAACCAAGAGACAACTAGGTGGCACAGTGGATAGAGCACTGGCCCTGTAGTCAGGAGTACCTGAATTCAAATCTGGCATCAAACACTTAATAATTTACCTAGCTGTGTGACCTTAGGCAAGTCACTTTGCCCCACTGCCTTGCAAAAAAAAAAGTGTGAACAAAAGGAAATTTATAGTCAATTAATTAATTTAAAGAGAAGTGTTTTTGTGAAGAAAATTATCATATTCAAAATGAAAAAACTAAAAATTTGATACCTGATTAATATATAAAGAATGGATGCAAATAGATGGATAGATAGACAGATAGATAGATAGATAGATAGATAGATAGATAGATAGATAGATAGATAGATAGATAAAACCAATAGTCATACCTTTATAGATTATTAACAAAAATTATATGAAGTTGTCAAAAGAAAATTTGAAACTATGAGCAATCATATGATACAATATTACCGAAGGAAAAAAACAAATTAAAATACTTCTGTAGTTTCATCTCATACTACCAGAGTGACAAAAATGGAAAAAAGTGTAAATATTTAATGTTGTAAGTGATGTAGGAAAACAAGTATGCTAAAATACTGTTAAGGGAGCTGTGGATTGATCCAAACTCTCTCTAAAACATAGGTAATGATACAAAAAGAGTGACTAACAACATACCTTTATGTCAAGTGTGATTTCACTACTTGGCATCCAACAAAATAAGGTAGAAAAAAATTCCATATACACCAAGATATTTATATCCATATTTTTAAGGACCAACACAAAATGGGATTAAATAAACATCCATAGAATGGAAGATGGCTGACCAAAATGTGACATAAGAACATAATGAAATATGTGTAATGAGAAAAAAATAATTCTGTTTAACTTCTACTGATTTAACTTGTACAAATTGAACATCTCCTTATTTGGTAGATCATTCACAGCTTATGCTATAATATTTCTACAAAACTCTACAATACTATATAAAAGCTGTTTCTTATTTTGTTAATTTACCTATTTTATATTTCCTAGATGATCATCCCATCTCTTTTGGTTCTCCGTTTTACTGGCAAAGAATTTTGTATCAGAATTTCTGACAATTATTTTCATTTTCTCTCTATTGTGATTTTAGTTTATTGTTTTTTTTAAAATTTTGTGGATTTGGTTGTCTTCTTTCCTTTTTTTCTACATCTCTCCTCCCTTCACTTTCCTCCCTTTTAGTCTTCTTTCTCTAATTTCATTTTCCCTCTTCTTTATTATTCCATTTCTCCTCTCCTTCCCTTAAATATAAGAAATTCAGATACTTGAGATTTGTATGAATTAATCAACTAATTTGTATGAACTAATGCATCATACTAATGTATGATGAACCAGGAAAACAACATGCATAGATTATAACAATATTAGTTAAAACAACACTAAAAGATAATGCCCATTCTTGATTTTAAAGAGTTTATGATGAAACATACCTCCTGACTCTCAGTAAAAAAAGTGGAAGAATATGTTTGTAAAATTAGGTATACTTTTCCATAACTTGTTGCTGTGTCCATCAATTCTGTTTAAATCTTTTTTTTTGTTACAAAGGAAAACTAATAGTGGAGGGAGGGGGATGATTGTGGGGAAGTAACTATGGTCTAAAAACAAAAGGCAAAAATATTTTTTAATTAGTCATAATTTCATTTTTCATGGCCAACATAAAGAAAACAGTCCTATTGAACAATATATGCAACAAATACCCCTAAAACAGGTTCCCATTATAGAACTTTTATTGTTAAAAATAAACCAAATGTCTGGGACATTGCACAAAAAATGTCATCTTAAAAACATACCTTAAAAGTCACTGTCCAAGGCTGATTTTGGATTAGTGAGGCAGAATCAGGGCAGTTTGATGTAGCATCTTTAACAATTTTGCAAATTACAATGTATTTCTAGGCCTTGCCATTTGTGTCTATGGGGAGGATTCAAAGAAAATTGAACCATCCAAATGCTTCTATTGCCTATATCTTTTGTAGTTGTGTAAATATTCCAAAACAAACTTGGCTTTCAGAGATAGGATTAATAGAACTAATTATATTCTAAATGGAAGATTAAATATGAAATTTTTATCTAAAAACAAACCTCTTTCTTTATAAGCCAACATAAAGTATGAATGTTACTGTTTTAAAAATAGAAATTAGAACTACATGTTTCTACAGCATCTAAAAAATGAATAGAGCATTACTCATTGCCAATAAAAAAGAGTCAATTATTTTTAGAATTTAAAAAATTCAGTGATGGGAATTATGTACATCTTAAATAGAAATTAGGTCTTTTACTATGCTAAATGTTTGCATTTGTAAACATATTTAAATAATAAACATCAGAGTAACGTTAATGAAATAGGCTCCAGAGAGAGAGAATATAAAGACATAGTTTTCTAATCCCAGCAATGGTAAAATCTTGAATAGTCAACCTTTCTGGGTCTTTTACCTCACCTTAAAAATGGGAGGAAAAAAATAACTACTTTTTGCTGGATGGTTCGGAAAAGGCTTTCTTAACTGTAGCATATAATACAAAGTGTTATGTTGTTAATAGATTTTTCATACTTAACTGATACATAGGTGTTCTTTAAATGATAATGTGAACCAAAATTAAAATAATGGAGAAAAAAATAAAAAGATATGGGGCAAGAGTGAATAATATATATAAAAATGTTCTATTTCTTTTCCATTCAATAAGTATAAATTAGGCAGCTGTCATGTATAAGACTATGCTAGGTGTGAGGTATATAAAGTCAAAACTCAATACTACAGATTAAAGAAAGACAAATGACAATCCCTGATCTTAAGGAGTTCATGATCTCATGGAGAGAAGGGGAGACAACACACAAACAACTATGAATAAACAAGGTCTATATGGGACAACTGGGAAATCCTCAAGAGAAGGAAGGTACTGGAATTAAGAGAAGTTGGGATGTGCTTCCAGTAGAGGATGGAATTTTTGATGGAACTTGAAAAAAAGATAAGAAATCAAAGAGATAAGGATGAAGAGAGAGAGAACATTGCAGGCATGGTGGCCAGTCAGTGAAAAAGCCCAGAACTGAGAGATGAAATGTCTTATTCAAAGAACAGCCAAGAGTCTATTATCATTGAATCAAAGAATAAATGGAAGTCTTTAAGGTAGAAAACTGGTAATTATGAAGGATTTTGAAGGTCAAAGAATTTTGTATTTGATGCTTGAATTGATAGGAAACCACTGGAGTTAATGAGTAGAGGAAGGGAGGCAGGGATGACATGATCAGGCCTGTACTTTGGAAAAATCACTTAGGCAGCTGAGTGGAGAATATAGTGAGGGGAAATTTGGGCAGACCCACTGGCAGGCTATCACAATAACATAGGCATGAGAAGATTAGGGTTTGTCCCAGAGAGGTAGCAGTTACAGAGGAGAGAAGGAGAAGTATTCAAGAAATATTGCAAAGGTGAAACCAGTAGATCTTAATAACATGGGGCTAGATTAAAGAGAGTAAAGAGTCTAGGATAACACTGTGAGTCTGGGGGACAAGGAGAATGGTGATGCCTTGAACAGTAATAGAAAAGTTGGAAGGAAGAAGTTCAGCCCCCTCTTTTTCAGATGAGGAAACCAAGGCTCCAAGGGGGTTGATTGTATTGCCCAAAGTCAAATATGTAATGAATACCAAAGATGGGGTTTGAACTTAAGTCCTCTCACTCCAAAGCAAGTGTCCATTCCAAAATACAGCACTACTCACCTGGGTATTGGCACAGACAAAAGTGGCATTAAATAATTCTATTGCCTATATCTATTGTAGTTGTGTAGACATTCCAAAACAAACTTGGCTTTCAGAGATAAGACTAACATAACATTAACCTATATTAAGTAAATGGATAATAATGCAATGATGATGGTATTACAAACATTATTATTGTTGTTCCTGTTGTTATTATTATTAATATTATTATTATTATTATTAATCTCATTTGAATCTCATAACAGCTCTGGAAAGTAGGTGCTATTTGAAATCTCCGTTTTACAGATGAGAAAATATATGAGCTTTTTGGACTGCCCCACCCTCCCATATTGACATATTAAACATTCAGTCCATAAAATCCCCAGGTCTTTTCCTATGTACTGCTATTAAACCAAGGTTCCCTCAAGTCAGTATTCACAAATTTCTACTATTAAGGTCCTATTAAGAATTTTACATAAATAACTATTGATATCTGGAAGCTTCTATATGCAAACACTATAAGCAAGGATAATTGTTATTCAATGAAAGTATATCTCTTAAGCTGTGGCCAGTAAGGACAATGCTTTCAAATATAGCAGTAGGATTTGTCTCACAAACACTCAGGCATTACAGAAAAATCTGGAATAAAGTATCCAATTTTGCTTCGGTGGCTTTATTCACCTAATCTGATTTTTCTCATAGTGAGATTTATATTTCATCCTGGGGTTCTGATAGTGACATGCCAGTTTGTAGGAACATCATGCATAGTTTTCATATTATCAGTTTTATGTAGCAAGGAGAAAACTGGAGTGGGAATTTAACTCAGAGACCTCCCTGGCAACACCAGTGTGAGTGTGAGTCATCACACTACTCTAGGCCTCAGCTCCCTTCTTTGCAAAATGAAGGAAATCAGCAGTTATATTGGGAACAGGGGTGATTGTCATTAAAGGACATGAGTTTGAATTTTGGATCATATATGTATAATTCATGGTGACACTGGGCAAGTGATAGAACCACTCTAGTCCTAGTTCTTTATATGTAAAATGAGTCAATTGCCTAGATGATGTCCAAGATTCTTACAGCTCTAAATCCTATAAGATGTTGGACTAGAGGTTCTCAAATATCCATTTTAACTTTCAACATCTATAATTCTTATTTTAAATAACACTAAAATTTTTATATGCATAAGAATTTTTAGCATTATTCACAGAAAATGACATGAACATAAAGCTTAAAAGACATGTTTATATATATATATATGTATATATATAAATATATATATGTAAATATATAATCTCACTACTGAACTTTGTAGGAAAACAACATCAACTTGTTTGGTTTCTCAATGAACACAATGAGTGTTTTAGCAAGTTAGTTAAGTATTACTTACAGTTGCTCCAAGGATATTAGTCCTTTAAATGCTTGGGCATCTATTGTGTGGATTTCATTCTTATACAAGTACCTGGAAAAAATATATATTATTGTTAGAACAGTAAGGTAGTAAAAAAGACTCTTAGACCATATGGAATAATACCATTCTAGAGTTGATTTCTAGAAGACTTGAGTTCAAATACTTTCTCTCTGGCACTTGCAACTTAGTAATATTAATGATTTATTTTAACTAGCATTTATATTGCTTGCAACTTAAGGGATGTAAAGTACTTTACATATTTTCATTTATCTTCATAACAACTCTATGAATTATTATTATCCCATTTTATAGATAATAAAATTAATGCACCTGAATAAAACACAGTTTTGACAGAGAAATCAAACTCTGGTTCTCATGACTCTAATTGCTCAGCTCTCAGTCTTTCAACCTCTATATGCCCCAGACTGCTATTGCTCTTTTTGTTGCTCTTCTTTTCTTTCTCCTCCTCTCCTTCCTTCTCTCTTTCTCCTTCTCTTCCTCCTCTTCCTCCTCCTTCTTCTCCTCACCTTCTTCTTCTTTTTCTTTTGTCCTTCAGTATTACCTGACCACATCTTCTTGACTACATCAACCTTAGGAGACCAGGCCCTTCTAGCCTTTGCTATATCTCAAGGTCTTCCAAATTCATGTTTCTATCCATTCATCTCATCCTTTGCCATCCCCCTTTTCCAATTGCCTTTAATCTTTCCCAATATTATAGTCTTTTTTGAATTAATCCTGTCTTCTCATTATATAGTCAAAGTATTTAAACTTCAGCTTTAGTATTTGATCTTCCCAGTGAATAATCTGAATTAATTCCTTTAAGTATTGATTGATTTAACCATCTATTAAGTCATAGGTAGGCTGTGATATGCATTTTAAAGGAAAATTCTCACATTAGAACACACTGACTAAAACTCAGAGTGAAAATAATGAGAAAATTAAAATGTATTTTTTTCTCATCCAGGATTACTGACTTCCTAATCACAAATGCCTAAGGGGTCATTCATTGACCTAAGGGTACAATCCCCTGACCTAGAAGGTAGTAGAATTCCTCATTCTTCTTTAAGAAAACTCAAATCCTTTTCCTGTTACTCTTACATAGAGTGTATCTTAATAATAATAATGTTTGTCTTCCATTTTTGAAGAAGACTATGACATCAGGGAGGTGATGCCATTGACAAGCATGTGAATTGAATTAGAATAGGGGAGAGGAATCACCAGCCTTTTTCCTCCATATCCATCTGCATCCAGTGACCAGATATGAATCAGGACAATTGGAGATGGTCTTGGGCACGAGTCAATCAGAGTTTTGACTTGCCCAAGACACAGATGGTTAGTGGCAAGCATCTGAGGCCAAATTTGAACCTTGTCCTCCTGAATCCAAGGCCACTTCTCTATCCCTTGCACCATCCAGCTGCCCTCAAGAGTGTCTCTCAAGTCAATTTTATAAGTAGACCTAGTGAACATTCTCTAAAGCTATTGAGAATGTTATTAAAAAAAAGTGTTTAGCACACCAAATAATAACTAATGTTTTAAAAGCTGTCAGGGATTTAATTTATTTACATATACACTCTACTCATATAGGTAACAGTGCTCTTCCTTTTTTAAACCAAAAGGAAAGAGATTTATATGAGGAGAACTGACCTTTCCCCATGCTTTTAGCATTCTCTTTAATTAGTATTTCACATACTATTTTGACCAGAGAATGTTTGTGGGTTTAAACCATATTAAGGCAACCCATAAATGCTATTTCCAAGAGATTTGGATGTGAAGAATACCCTTAGGATACGAGGGGGAGGGCAGGGTAAAAAAATTTTGGAACAAAATAAATTAGGCCTTCTTTACTTCTCTCCAAATGGTTGCATATGACTATGCACACACTTTTTGTTTGGTTTTGTTTCAGTCAGGAGTAGCTCCAGACCTGTAATTTCATTTTCATGGGGAACTTCTATTGAATGACATCTACCAAAGACAATCAGCAAAGGCTGTACATCTGCAATATTAAAAGAGGTATTTGAGAGACTCAGATTATAAGTGATTTGCTCAGGCTCACATAGCCAATATGATGAGAGGCCCAACTTGACTTTATTCAGAATTATACATAATACATGTATAAGGACATACTACTGAAATTATCATCTTCGACTGTAAACTCAGCATGTCCAAAACAGAATATAACTTAAGTCCTCCAGTCCAATCCTTCATCCCAATTTTTCTGCTGCTATTAATAATACCACCATCTTTCTATTGACCCAGTTTCACAAAATGTTCCATTTTGGGTTGCCAATTCAACTTTTAGATACATTTAATTGTTAAGATTTTATTATTTATAGCAAGTCTAAATTTTCTTGTTAGTAATTTTCATTTATTTTTCTTGGGGAGAAAGAGAACAAATGGAATCCTGGAATCCTTGCATAAGACAGTCTTTCAAATAGCCTTAATGTCTTTTATGACCTTTATCTTCTCTAGCCTAAACATTCCCAGTTCCTTCAACTGATCTTTATATAGCACTAATGGAAGGCTATTCACTATCATTGTTCTCCTCTGGGTGCTTTCCAACTTAATAATGGCCCTCCTAGATTGTGGTGCCCCAAATATTCACATAATACTTTAGACACTAGCATCCTAGGTCAGAGCAGGACCATTATATAAAAATTCCTTAGATAAAACATAAAATTCTCAGTCAGACCTTTTATCTATTCCAAAATATTGTCCCTACTTTTCTTTCCAGTCTTGTTTATATCGCTCTGCTTAAAGCTTCTTCATTTTAGTCAAACCTAGCTGCTTTTCATTCACAAGATCCATTATCAAAATTACTACCTACAGGTGTGTTGAACACTTTTCTTCTCCCTTGGTGATCTCATTAGCTCCCATGGGATTAAATACTATATTATGATCAAGTAGAATTTATCCCAGGAATGCAGGGTTGGTTCAATATTAGGAAAACTGTTAGTATAATTAATTATATCAATAACAAACCTATCAGAAATCATGATTAATTCAATAGATGCTGAAAAAGCTTTTGACAAAACACAGCATCCATTCCTACTAAAAACACTAGAGAGTGTAGGAATAAATGGACTGTTCCTTAAAATAATAAGCAGTATCTATCTGAAACCATTAACAAGCATTATATTCAATGGGGAAAGACTAGAGGCATTCCCAATAAGATCAGGGGTGAAACAAGGATGCCCATTATCACCACTACTATTCAATATTGTATTAGAAATGTTAGCTTAAGTTATAAGAGAAGAAAAAGAAATTGAAGGAATTAGAATGGGAGAGAAGAGACAAAACTCTCACTCTTTGCAGATGACATGATGGTATACCTAGAGAATCCCAAAAAATCATCTAAAAAACTACTGGAAACAATTAGCAACTTTACCAAAGTTATAAGATATAAAATAAACTCTCATAATTCCTCAACATTTCTATATATGACTAGCAAGATGCAGCAGAAAGAGCTAGAAAGAGAAATCCCATTCAAAGTAACTTCAGACAATATAAAATACCTGGGAGTCTACCTGCAAGGTAGACTCGGAAACTTTTTGAAAAAAATTACAAAACACTTCTCACACAAATAAAATCATATTTAAATAACTGGGCAAACATTAACTGTTCATGGATAGGTCGAGCTAATAGGATAAAAATGACAATTCTATCAAAACTAAACTACCTGTTTAGTGTCCTGCCAATCTAATTTCCAAAAAATTACTTTAATGAGTTAGAAAAAGTTTTAAGTAAATTGATATGGAGAAATAAAAAGTCAAGAATTTCCAGGGATTCAATAAAAAAAGTGCAAAAGAAGGTGACTTAGCCCTACCAGATCTAAAATTATATTATAAAGCATCAGTCATCAAAACTGTCTGGTATTGGCTAAGAAATAGAGTGATGGACTGGTGGAATAGACTAGGTGCAATAAATGATTATAGCAGTAAATGATTATAGTAATCTGCAGCCCTGTATATGGTGGCAAAGAATTGGAAATTAAGTGAATGCTCTTCAACTGGAGAATGGCTTAAACTATGGCATATGTATGTCATGAAACACTATTGTTCTGTTAGAAACCAGGAATTCAGGGAAACCTGGAGGGATTTGCATGAACTGATGCTGAGTGAGATGAGCAGAACTAGAAAAACATTGTGCACCCTAACAGCAACGTGGGGGTGATGATCAACCTTGATGAACTGGTTCAATCCATCAGTGCAACAATCAGGGATAGTTTGGGGCTATCTGTGATGGAGAATACCATCTGTATTTGGAGAAAGAATTGTGAAGTTTGAACAAAGACTAAAGACTATTACCTCAAATTTTAAAAATGTTATCTTAGTATGTAATTTTGCTTTCTCTTTATTTTCCTTCCTTAAGGATATGATTTCTCTCTCATCACATTCAATTTGGATCAGTGTATACCATGTAAACAATTGCCTTCTGTGGGTAGTGGGGGGAGGGAAGCAAGATTAGGAGAAAAATTGTAAAACTCAAAATAAATAAAATCTTTGGAAAAAATAAAGGATGCAGTAAAATGTCAACAGTGAAATTAAAATGTGCATTATACTGGTGTTAAAAATTGCATTTGGAATCAGAATAAAGTCCTCTTAAATCCTCTTAAATCCAAGTATATCTTTCCAAAGCATTTCCTGTGCTAATCATCTTCCCTTCAACATTGATTTTGAAAAGGATTCACAAAATATTGGTCAAAAGTTAAGTTTTATCAGTAGTATACTATCTAACAAAATCTCCATATGATTTAATCCAAGAGAAGTGTGATGTTTCATATGAACAAATATTGAATGTTCTCTAATATATTGTCTTTAGAGATGATCCTTCTAACCTTCCTACTCTATAATTATCCAGTTACATTATATTAGGAGCCATGAACCTAACTTATGTTTTCCTTTCCTTCTTTAGTCATCTTGGACATAAGGTGAAAAGTGATTGCCAGACATCTCAACTCCAAGAATACAACAACCATGGTAGATATTTCCTGGAAAGAGCCAAGAAATATCTTTTCCATTACAAATATCTGTGCACTTTTGGTGAAGAATATTAAATTTATTTTAATTTAGTCATATCATTTCAGTACTTTAGATTTTGAGACATCAGCCAAGCTTTGCCAACACTCATGTTCCATAGAAATGCTTTCCTATTGTAGAGATAAGGGTCAACACCCAAAGGTTTTTAAGAATCTTCGAACACAAAATCTTGGAATTAGAAAGAAAATTAGATATGATATTATAAGAGGGAAACAACTACTCCTATTTTCCTAGAAGGAAATATTTATTAAATTACAGCTTCAAAATTCCTTCCCTGGTGAATTGAATGTTGAAAAGTTTATTTTGCTTGTGCCAAGGACAATTCTTATTTTAGTTCTTTTTGATAAGGCCTTGAGAAAAGGGCTTTCAGTATGTCAAATATACAGCATCTGTTTTCCCTCATGAATCTACATCATTGCTCATCAACTGTGAAGATTAACTGTATAAACATTAGTAGGAACATGGCCATCAATTTGTTATCTTTCATCGGCATATGCAGGTGAACCATCCCTTGGAGAATTTTTATAAAACCTCTAGATTTTCCAGTAAAATGGAATGTCTCACATAGCAGAAATGGAATTTGTTTAAATACCCAGAAATTAGGGGTGGCTAGGTGGCACAGTGAATAGAGCACTGGCCCTGGAGTCAGGAGTACCTGAGTTCAAATCTGGCCTCAGACACTTAATAATTACCTAGCTATGTGGCCTTGGGCAAGCCACTTAACCCCATTGCCTTGCAAAAACCTCAAAAAAAATAAAGAAAAAGAAAAAAGATCCAGAAATTAAAATTGTTCACAAAAGGAAAAAACAAGGAATAGTTACCCACCAACTATTTTTATAGGATATAGATAAACTTTGCTTGTTTGTGTTTTTCCCCCTTAAAATACTATTTGTGGTGACCAGGACTAAAGTTAGTAGGGCCTCATTTGTTGCCTTCTAATGTCATTGGCTTAAGAAATATATCTGTGGGCCTCAAAGGAATAAAGGTTAAGTGATCATTCAGGTCCTATTCATGATTTCTTTTACTGATGACATTAGCCTAGGCAGTGTTTATATTTACATAACCCCTAATTTTTCTACTTTGGCTTCCTCTAATCTCAGTTGAGAACCTAAATTCTCAATCATTTTGTAGGTCACATTTTTTTTCTCAAAATCTTCATGTACCTTTATTTAGACCAAATACTGGAATTATTATTGTACTTATCTATTTCCCCTACCAAAGTGTAAGAACTTGGAGGGCAGTTCCAAAATATCTTTATATGCCTACCACCCTGGCATACATATGCTAAATTGAGACTGTTTTTTTTTTAATTTTCTTTATATTAACCCCTCTGGCCATCCAAACTCTGTGATTATTTTTTATATCTCTATATAAAACTAACTCAGAACAGGACTTGGTGTTTCTCCCATCGCGTCATAGTGCTAGAAAAGGGATCAAGAAGGTACCAAGAATAATACAATTTTTAGATCATGCAAAAACATTAGCTTAGCTGCTTGGTATTATGAATTTGATTTTCTTGTCAAAATGATTGGATATATGCCTTTAAGAACTCAGGAGTTATTGATCTTAACATTCTTATCACAAAAAAAAAGGCAGAAGGAAGAAGAAATTGCAGTTCAATGGAATCATGTCTTACAGGTTCTACCAAGGGTGGAGGCAAAGAAAGTACTTACTGGGATAATAGCAATATTATCTGGGATAGTAATACTGGGATAATCATAATAATTTACAGATTTTGAGCTAAAAAAATACTTAAAGGGCATTTAGTTCACTGTTGTTCAATCATTTCAGGCATGTCCAACTCTCCATGAACTCATTTGGCAAAGATACTGTAATGGTTTGTGATTTCCTTTTCTAATTCATTTTACAGATGAGGAAACTGAGGCAAAGAGGTTAAGTGACTTATCCAGAAGGTAAGAGTCTAAGGTCAGATTTGAACTTAGGAAAATCAATCTTCCTGACTCCAGGGCTAGTGTTCCATCTGCAGCCACCTAGTTGCCCTTCTGTTGTTCTTTACAGGTGAGGAATTTGAGAAACTTAGAGCAAAAATGATTTAAACAAAGCCAAACAGGTAGTATATAGATCAGGGATTTGAAACCAGGTCCTATGTCTTCAAATTCAGCTGACTGCTTACTACTGTGCACTGCCTCCAAAAGTTGATGGAACTGGTTTTATTATTCACTAAAAAATGAAGAGATACAATTAAATGAGTCATTTTTGTCATCTTATGTTACAACCCTCATTCCAAAAAGGCTTATCTACCAATATGTGTTTTAGAAGATAAAATGGTAAATAAGTTCTATAAAGAATTCAATAACACTTTTCAAAAGTAAATACAAATTGGACACCTTATGATTTCAATGTAAAGATGGGAATAAATAAAGGTGATGAAAATGTTGGAAGACATGGTTCAGGAACCAAGAATGAAAAAACTAGGTGACTCAAGATACTGGACCTGGAATTAGGAAGAGCTCAGTTTAAAGTTTGCCTCAAATTGAAGCATACTTTTTTCACTTTCTTATTTTTCTTATTTTTTTGCAACATGGATAATATGGAAATGTTTTTAATGACTTTACGTGTATAATTGAAATCATATTACTTGTCTTCTCAGTGGGAGAGGGAGGTACTGAAGAGAGGAAAAATCTTGCAACTCAAAATGTAAAAAGAAATTTAATGAGTATATGAATTTTTAAAATTGAAAAGAACCCAATAAATCGTATCTCATACACTAATTTATGTGATCCTGGGAAAAGAACCTAACCTCTATCTGCCTCAGTTTCTTCATCCATAAAATGGGGAATGTGTTGAACTAGAAATTCCTGGTTGATCCTATGGTCAAACAATAGCGAGTAGGAGACTTTCCTAGCTTAGTCACTTATCTTTTGTCTTTTCATTACCTCCCTCCGATCACAGAGACTAAAAGAACCACCAGGAGCCTCTGATCACACACTCCCTTCAGTAGGAGTCCAAAACACATCCACCTCCTCATGGAACCAAAGCTCATGTGATCACTCCAAGAAAAGTACTTCAAACCAACCCTTAGCTAAATACATACATTTTTAAACTGTTCACAAGAAAATCTTCTTCTATGATTTAATCTCCCAAAGAAGCAGTTGATGTAATGGAAAGAACACTGAGTTTAGTTGAAATAAAGAAAGGTTGGTTTGGAATAAAGAAATGATTCCTGCCATTTACAGTTATGTGACCTTAAAAACATCATTTCTCCTTCTGGGTCTCTGTTTTCTTATCTATAAAATGAAAAGTTTGGATCACATGATTACTTTTTTCTTTTTTATTCAGATGAATTTACTGCTACTTTTGAATTATAATTCATAGTTATTATTCATTTTTAATTAATGTTTTATTTTATTTTTCTGATTGCATATTATAAAAGTTTTCCAACATTCATCCAAATGCATATGAATATTTAAAAGACACATAATTTTCTTCCACCTTCCCTCCCCTCAGTAATGAACAGTCTGATAACCATTAAACATATACATATACATTAACATTTTTACATATTAGTCATTTTCTATATGAGGAATTAGGACTAAGGCAAAAGAAAGAAAGAAAACATGAGATAGGAAGGAAAAACAAAACAGAAATTTTAAAAAAGTGAATGAAGTATTCATTTAAATTCCATAGGGTGTTTTTTGTTTTGGTTTGTTTTGGTTTATTTTTGTTGTTTTTCTTCCTCTGGATGTGGATAGTATTGTCTATAACAGTTTCCCCGGTTGTCCTAGCTCTCTGAACTGATGAGAGGAGTTGTATCTATCAAGGTTGATCAACTCACAGTGTTGTGTACACTGTTCTCTTGGTTCAGATAAGATGATTTCTATAACCCTTTCCATAAACAAATTCTATTCATTGTTGCTGCACTTTAAATATGTAACAAATTTTAAATATTCTTTCCATTTCAAATATCTTCTTCATTTGGATCTCTGTGGGTATGATATGGATACTTGGGAAATACTAAATGAAGAAGAGTTTTCTTGTCCTCTACCCCACCTAAGGCCTTTATTCATTTGGGGGGAGATTATTTTTCATTTACTCTGAAAAAAAGTTTTGGAGGCAAGAATTCCTAGAAGCTCTCCAGGTCCAGCCTTACAGGAACAGTTTGTGGGGTGATTGTGTCCCTGGGGATGCCTGAGTTGGTGGCAGTGGGAACAGTTTCCATACCCTATCAGCCCAGGGATTGCTAAGGACAACTTGGAAGGTCAGCAAGAAAATTCTGCCACACCAGAGTGAGATAAAGGCCCAAAGCAACTTAGGCTTCATCACAACCCCACCCAGGAACCAGTGCAGAGTCACCCAGGAGCTTATTGCAGAGTGCTAAGTCCATAGACAATAAGGGGACCAGGGGAGACTGCTGAGGTCTCTCCAGTATCCCTGAGACAGGACTCTGTTGCTTTCCCCATACTTAAATCTAGGTCACAGTCTGGGCCCCATACTGCCATAACAGAGCAGAGACTCTACTTGTGGTCATCCATGGACCACAGCATAGGTCAGGCGAGGGGAGGGCTTGTGGTCATCCACAGAGCAGAGCTTGGGTCAGGAGTGCTTCTCACAAGATCTTGAAGAGATATCAAAAAACATTCAAAAGCTTGGGAAGTGAGTTAAAATCAAGTCATACACTGGGAAATGAGAAAACAACAGAAGAAAAAGAATCTGACCATAAACTATTACCTTGGTCCCATGGAAGATCAAAATATACACTCAGAAGAAGACAAAGTCAGAGTCTGTATCTCCAAAAAAAAATAGGAATTGGTCTCAAGTTGTGGAAGAGCTAAAAGAAGACTTTAAAAGCAAATAAGGGAGGTAGAGGACAAATTGGGAAGAGAAATGAGAGTGATGAAAGAAAATCATGAAAACCAAGTCAGCAGCTTGGTGAAGGAAATACAAAAAATACCAAAGAAAAATATGTTTAAAACTAGTTTAAATCAAATGGAAAAAGCAGTCCAAAAGTTCAATGAGAAAAAGAATCCCTTAAAAACAAGAATTGGCCAGATGAAAAGGAAATAGGAAAACTCTCTAAAGAAAATAATTCCTTCAAGTGTAGAATGGAGTTAAAGGAAACTGATGACTTTGTGAAAAATCAAGAAACAATAAAACAAAACCAAAAGAATGAAAAACTAGAAGAAAATATGAAATATCTCACTGGAAAAACAACTAACCTGGAAAACAACTTGTGAAATACTAAATGAAGATCCTAAAAGAGATCCCCAAATAAAATTCCCAGAAATATTATAATCTAATTTCAGAACTTCCAAGTCAAGAAGAAAATATTACTAGGAGCTAGAAAAAAACAATTCAATATTGTGGAGTTACAGCTTCTACACTAAGGGTTCATAGGGTTTGAAATATGATATTCCAGAAGGCAAAAGAGCTTGGATTACAATTGCTAATCAATTAACCAACAGAATTAAACATCCTATTTTAGGTGAAAAGATGGGCATTCAATGAAATGGGGATTTTCAAAATTTCCTGATGAAATGGTCAGAGCTGAATTGGAATTTTGATCTTCAAGAACAGGACTCAGGTGAAGAATAGAAAGGGTGGATGAGAAGGGCAAATTATGAGGGATTTAATGATGCTGAAGTGTTTGTATTCCTTCATGGGAAGGTGATACTGATAACTCCTATGAACCTTCTCATTTATTACAGCAGTTAGAAGGAGCACATATAGACAAAGTACAGGGGGAGTTGAATATAATGGTATAATTATATTATAAAGATGAAGTCAGGGGGAGCTAGGTGGTGCAGTGGATAGAGCACATGCCCTGGAGTCAGGAGGACCTGAGTTCAAATCCACCCTCAAACACTTAATAATTACCTGTGTGGCCTTGGGCAGGTCATTTAACCCCATTGCCTTAATAAATTTTACATAAAAGAGGTAAGAAGAACTTTTTTACAATGGAGTGGGGAATGAATGAGCCTTAGTTCTCATCAGAAGTGTCTCAGACAGGAAATAATATGCACATGTAATAGAGCATAGAAATTACCCTTGAGGAAAAAGAAGAGGTAAGAGATGGGAGAAAGGGGACAGTGAGACAGGGGGGATTAGGTGATAAAAGAGAGGGAAGATTGTAGTAGAGGGTAGTCAGATACAATACACTTCTGAAGAGAGACAGGGTAAAGGAAAGAGAATATAGAATAAATGGAAGTGGGGAGGAATAGAATTAAGGGAACTACAGTTAGCAATAGCAAATGTTGGAAAATAAATATTGAAGCAACTTCTCTGATGGACTTATGATAAAGAATGTGATCTATCCCAGAGACAGAGATGATGATATCTGAACATAGACTGAAGTACAATTTTTTCTCTTGCTTTATTTTTCTTGGGGTTTCTCTGTCTTTGTTGGGGGGTGGTATTTAAATGAATTAAATGTAAAAAAATTAAGAAAAAAAGCAAAGACAAGAATAAAAACGTCCTTTTTACAGCTGTAATTAAAAATGAAAATTAATGAAAAAAATTCAGAAGGTTCCTCAAGGAATAGGAGATTTATAGCTCTGAGAATCAAACTTAAATAACTTCACATCACATGTTCTTCTGAACTACAGTTCTGCCTGAAAACTAGAATAGCCAGAAAAGAGAAACACCTCCATTAACAGCACAATTCATCTGCATCAATGAAATTAAATCACAATTGCCATAAAGAAGTTTTATTCAAGGAGGTAACAAACTATAACAATATTTAAAAAGCAAATTTTAAAAGAAAATAACCAAGGGAAAAAAGATAAAATACCCAAATGGTAACATTTCTCAATTTGCGCATTGTATATGTTCTACATGCTCTTGCCTCTTGCTAGATAGTATGGAATGGATAGAATGGAATCTTAGTAACAAATGTTTCCCTCGTATTCCCTACTGTCTTTCCCTTAATTCTGGGCTGGGTGCCAAACATGTGTACCACTCATAAGTGTGGATAGTGATTAGAATAAATGTTCCTTTTTTCAAAAATAGATTATGAAGACAGAAGGGGGGAAATACCCATAGAACAATGATAAGCATTCAAACTTATATAGACAAAAAAAGATCTGAAAGTTGTTAATGTCCTCCAAAGGTTATCTAGCATCATTCCTCCTTCCAGGAAGAACTATATAAAAACCCTTCCGGAACACAGGCTAACTGTTATCCCCCTCTGTTCTTAATACAAAGGACTCTTCATAGCCCCTTGATAACTGCAAGTTCTTGCCTACCTCCCTAGCTTGACTCAGGTTTGCCTGCAATGATCTTCTTTGTACCTTCTTTCTCCCCAAAGTCAAGAACTATCAGACCTGAATGGGTCCTTCTTGCAGAAAACCTCCAAATACTCCCAACCTCAGCTTTTCTCTAGACTATGAAAGCTCATGACTATATGCCCTATAATCCTGTCTTAAATTTTCTGATACTTACTATATGGATGCTCTGATAAAGTCAACAAGCATTTATGGTCATGGCACTAGACCTTGCTTAGTCCATTTTCTGATTTGAAAATTGGGTTAGCACAGCACTAACCATACAGAATTATTGGGAGGATCAAATGAGGTAACATGTAAAGCACTTTAGAACCTTATACAAATGTTTTATTATATATAGTATACTATGTAGATGCTATAGCTATTAATGTTTTATTGTGGCTATTGTTATAATTAGTATTAGTAGTAATTTGCGTCAACTCCTCTGTTGCCTCATGTGTCTTATGTTCCCTAATAGATTACAACTGCTCTGAGGACAGGGGTCATAACTTGTCTTTCCAAATTCTTTCTGATATTTACCTAGCACAAGCTGAGACATCAGAGTCAAAAGCAGGACAAAGTATATATAGACAGTCCAAAGAATGTCCTCAGGTAAGTCTGAAAATAGGCAGAGATAAAGACCTGGGAACACTGGCTTAAGGTTACTAATACATATTTAGGGACAAGGAACATCCCCAGCCCACCATCGAATAGCTTCTAATTTTAACTAATTATTCTGAAAACATAACTCAAGGGATGACATAATCTATGACTGAGCTGAAGCATTTGCTCTCTCTGCACTATATTGGCACAATGAATAAAGCACTTGCCTTGAGGACAGGAGTTTGTATTCAGCCTCAGAACCAAACATATACTAGCTGTGACCTTGGACAAGTCACTTAACCCTGACTGCCATCTGGCCCCTGGGCCCAGATGACTCCAGAGGAGAAAGTGAGACTAGTGACTTAGCACAGCACTCCCTCACTCAACGCCAATTCATGTACTTGTCATAGTATCCCTGATGTCATGATCTTCTTCAGGGATGAAAGACAAATATCATCACTTACTGGGCACAAAACCTAGTTGTCTTAATATCTATAATGCTGAAGGATTGTAAATGGCAACAATATGCTCTTAATTCAGTGTCCATCCTTATTCAAAGTCTTTGGACTGAGTCCTAATTACCCCCACCTATCCTCTAGGACTAAAACTGTGGTAGGATTGCTGTACTCCTAGGGAACTCTGGATGAGGAAACTTACTTCCATCAATGCAGATTTACACTTTCTCTGAAATTTATAGTCTTAGAAAATTGCCTAGAGCAGGGCCATCCAAGCTCACTTTTAAAAATTTTTATTGAAACAGTAAACAATATATTTTGATTTGCCATTTTAGTGAGAGCCCTGTGGTAGTTCGGCTTTATTTACTAAAACTTTTAGTAAACCTATAGGCAGGAAGCATAAAATCACTCTGTGGACTGCATTTTGGACAGCCCTGGCCTAGAATAACTGTGAGTTACATAGCCAGTATGTCATATATGCATATGTGTAGAACTCAAATCTAGGCCTTCTTGGCTTGAGCCCAGTTCTTGTGATAAACTATATACATATATATATATATATATATATATAATAAATATGGTATGTTTATATAATATATTTATATTTAAATATAATATATTTATATTCATATGTAAGAATCACCTCACCTTCACCATTACCTGAGTAAGGAAAAGGCTATAAAGTTAGGACCTGAATGTGGGGGATGGGAAATGGCTCAAGTTGAGCCTTCTTAGCAATGGCTTTTTAATGACCACAAGCTGTGTTGATATAGCCTCCTGGCACCTAGGATCAAAAAAGGTCTCACTTTAGTAGTCACTACATTAGATCCTACTGGCCAAATGATTTGGAGATGGAGGGATATGTCAATGTATACTAAGTACCACTGCATTCTTGATACATACTCCTGTTATATTATGGCTAATTGCACTTCTTTTTTATTAAATGCTAAATGGCTTGTAAGTGCTTCCTTTCATTCCAGCATTGAAACCAAACTAACTGGGCACTGGGTCAGTCTCAGTTGCTATCTATTCACTATGCCAGAGCTGCTCAATTAATATGTAGTAAACAATTGATTAATGCTCTCTTCCTTATAGAGAATTGATGTTAAATACAGAGGTACAAAAGACTTTTAAATGTCTCTGAGTTTTCCATGCCTTGAACATTTTAATTATAGGATATGCATCTTCCTGAGGCTAATTTTCACTGGACCAAATACACCACTGAATTGTGGTTGCATGCTGCCAAGTATACAACAAAGCACAACTTTTCCTAACACAAATACATTCCTTAGTACCCTTCCACTACCCCTACCAAATACTAAATATCCTCTAATCCAAAACAGAATTTCTTTTCCCCTAGGCAAAAACAAATAAAAAAACCCTCATGATAAATTGTGCTTTCAGCTCCATAAGGAAAAGTACAATTTGTAGGAGGATGCATTCTGGAATATTGGTTCACTTAAGGTTAGCTGAATTTTAGAACTGAAATAACACTGAAGAACTGAAAACAAAATCTTTCCTTTCATGTGTTCAATAGGCTGGAGACCAACAACAAAAGTATTTCTGCCTGTATCCATTTTGATTTCTGCCCAAGATGTGTTGTAAAATGCATTTTAATTCCACAATCAAACATGTTCTTTCAGAAATATTATGTCATTTTTCCTATGATTTTTATATTGTCACTCATGAACTACTGCCATTTTTGGGGGGGGGGGGGTTGCAAGGCAATGGGGTTAAGTGACTTGCCCAAGGTCACACAGATAGGTAATTATTATGTGTCTAAGGCCAGATTTGAACTTAGGTCCTCCTGACTCCAGGGCCAGTGCTAAATACCGCCATTTTTAAGAAAGAAAAGTTGAATATCTTCCTAGCACATGAAATAAATGGCATTAGATAAAATCATGTAAAATATCCATTTGAGATGTTAGGTCAAGAGTGAGGTTAGGATTAGACATAAATCTAAGAAATAT
This sequence comes from Macrotis lagotis, assembly GCF_037893015.1. Taxonomy (NCBI): domain Eukaryota; kingdom Metazoa; phylum Chordata; class Mammalia; order Peramelemorphia; family Peramelidae; genus Macrotis; species Macrotis lagotis. Next base: position 429,723,361 of record NC_133666.1, on the reverse strand, counting down.
ATAGGTAATAGTTGAATCCATGGTAGATGATGACACTATCAAGTGAAACAGCACACAAGAAGAAGAAGAAGAAAAGAAAGTCCAAGACTGAGAGCCTTGGGACCAACTACAGTTAATGGATATGACTTCCAGTAAAGGAGACTGAGAAGGAGTGATATAAAGGTATAAATTAGAAGAGAAGTACCATGAAAACCTAGGGGAAAGAGAACTTCAGAGATATGTACATTTATTTTTATGTACATTATCAAAAACTGCAGAGAGAGATCAAGAAGGATCAAAATTGAGAAAAGGGTATTAGATTTAGCAACTAAGAAATCACTAGTAAATTTGGAGCGAGAAATTTTAGTTGAGTGAGAAGCCAGACTACAGAGAGTCAAGAAGAAAGTGAGATGAAAGGAAGTAGTGGAACTTCTTATTGATGGTTTTCCCAAGGATACAAAAGGGAGGAGAAATGTGAAGTGATAGTTAACATGGATGGATGAATCAAGAGAAGACTGGGAAGACATGGATGTGTTTGCAAGGCAGAAGGAAAGCAGTCAATAGAATGAAGACAAGTGAAAAAGTGGGGGTGATAGAGGGGGTAATATTCTGCAAAGACAGGATAGAATGGGATTACTTGTACATGTAAAGAGATTCAACTTCCTAAGCAGACAGTCTACTTCATTGTTGTTTGTCCTTCATTTTTGAAGAGGATCATGACATCAGGCAAGTGATGCCATGACTTACAAGTGAATTGGATTTAAGTAGGGGAGGGTTGTGCAAACTTACCAGCCTCACTTTCTCCTCTGGGGTCATCTGGTTTCAGTGTCCAAAAGTTGAATCAGGATGAAAAAAACAAGATATTTTATATATGTGTATATACATATATACCTACACATATTTATTTGTGTATATAAACACACATATATACATGTGTGTTTATATACATATATAATGATTTACAAATCTTAAAGCATTTTATAAATGCCAAATATGATGATGATATCATTGATGACATTAGAGGAGACTTTTAAATTGGGTCTTAAATTCATTTTCATTCAATTAATCAAAGATTTATTAAATATCTACAACATACAAGACCTAGTGCTGTGCATTGGCAATACAAAGACAAAAATGGGAGAGGGGGCTTACATTCTAGTGTGATTTATCTTAGATGTGTTTGAGACAACATGATAAATAGGTGGAAATGTTAATCTGGGGCTCAGGACAGATTTACTAGCTATGAATAGCTCAAACAGTATGAAAGTAAAAGTTATAAGAGATGGATTCCATCCATACAATCCATGCATGTGGATATTGTCATTTAAAGAAAGAGAAAATAGAGAAAAATGAAAAGGAGGCTAAAACAAAATGTGAGGAGCATCAATATTTAGAGGAAGAAGAAAAATGAGGAAATAAATGAAAAAAGCTAAAAAAAGTTTAACTAAAAGAGTTCATGATCCCCTTTCCCCAAAAAACAAACAAACAAAAAAACAAGGAAGAATTTTAAGAATTTAAGGAGTGTCTGTTGCAAAAACATGAAAAAATAAGCATAACTCAAAAGAAGAAATATGAGAGGGCACTCCCATATCACTCTTTTGTGGAGGTGAGAGGTTCACTGGTGTTGCATATGTTTAGAAATTTTTTAATTTGTTTACCAGTTATACTGGGTTTTTTCTACTTCTTTTTCTTTTATTTGTTTTTGAAACTTTTGTTTTTGTCTTTAAAACATACTATTTGTTATATGGGATAATTGCTCTCTGGGAGGAAGAGTGGAAGGGATACTAGGAAAAACTATAATTTAATGAATAAAACATCAATTAAAAACATTTTTAAAAAAGAATTGCATCAAATACTGTAATTAGGACACAGAGGATTAGGAGAACAAAGAGTCCTTTTAGGTAGGTAGATTAGGGATTTATGAATAATCTTTTTTAAGAGTGGCTGTATTCAATGGCTGGGCACAGAAATAAAACTAGGTTGAAAAGTGAGCAAATAATGAGTGTTATGAAATGGCAATATTGATACCCTTTCAATAAGTTGGTAGTTTGAGGCTTCAACAGATTTAAGGGGAAAGACTTTTGAATTGGTTTTGGAAGTGGGTTTTTTGGAAGGGGAGTAAGAATAGGAAAGACCTGCATCTATTTGTAAGAAGAAAAAAACCTCTCTTCCAACAATGTACAAGGGGGTGAAGCACCGGTTCATTCACCAAGTGGCATCATGAAATAATTGGGGAGTGGTCAAAAAGCAATTTCCTCTCTCCTTAGACCCTGTTGACCCAAGAAATGAGCTTGGGATGTTGGTCTTATTTTTGTTCATCCATTTCAGTTCTAGATTCCTGGTGAGGAGTACAAGAATCAAGAGCTAGAACTGTGGAGATCTCCAAATTCAGATTGGGTGCTACCACCAACCCAGTAGGAACCCCTAATAAAGGCAAGATTCCAGGAGGTGAGGGGGAGTGAGAATAGATGTAGAACTGTTTTGTACTTGGAATTTGATGGGGCTAATGCTATATAGTAACTTGAGTTAGACTGTGAACCTAATCCCCCTCCCCTGCCCAAAAATTAGGGATTATACCACAGATGCTGATGGAATATTGCTAAATTTGATCTTGCTATATTTTTAACTAAATATTTCTTTAAAAAGGAAAAAGGAAAAAGGAAAGGAGAAAGAGGAAGAAAAAAGAAATCAATATAGTGGAAAAGATTGAAAAATTAAGAAAAGAGATAACTGATAAAGGAAGGCACTGGAGGAAATAGAAGGAAGAATGGTAACACATTGTTAATATTGTCAGTAGTGACAGTTTTGAAAAAGGTAGAAAACACTGGAGAATAAACATGAAAGTTTTAAATTTTCTGTTTTTCAGAGAATCTAATAAGATTTCATATTTTTAAAAACAGGTAAATTCTGATAAATCTCTATGAATGTGAGAAAGAAAAAAGAATCAGTGAAAAGCAAAAGGAACAAAAAAATGATAGTTCAGTAAGTTATCAACTATGGAGTCAATCCAAGGGTTACAGAAACCCTCAAGATTTGAAACTATTAAGTTATCTTTTCTGTGATTCAAAGCAATTAAAGAGAGAATTATCATTAAATGAATGTTGAGCTGTTACAATGATGCTTGGCAATGAGGATGCTTTCAAATCAGATGTTCAGTTATAACAGAGGGACTGGTGCATGCACAGAAATGCTTCCATGGGTTCAACTGATGCCAGTGGAAAGAGAGGCTGAAGAGTTGGCTTCCAGGAGAATCATGATGATTCATAAAAAAGTGTCCTGGACAGGCTGCACATACATTCTGTAATTGGTTCTCATTGGCTAACCACATGATTACGAGAAGTGTAGCTGGAACTGGGAATATCTTCTGAAAAGGTCTTAGCCTCAGTCATCTATTGGGCTGCTGGTTTGTGCAGATGATATCTGAAGAGAAACAATACTATAAGCAGAAAGACTCTGCACCTTCCACCAAGGCCAGTATATTGCCTATGTAAAATAAACCACAGTCCTTGTACTCTGCATTCATTTTTGTCAGCTAGTCAAGAACATTTATTAAGAAGCTACTATATGCCAGACACTGGGGATACCAAAAAAAAAAGTAAAAGACAGTCCCAGATTTTAAGGAGCTCACAATCTAGAAAACATGTGAACAGTCATATACAAAGAAGCTACATGCAAGATAGATTTGAAATAATCAACTGAGGTAAAGCACTAGAATTAAAGAGAATCTTTAAAGGCTTCCTGTAGAAGATGAGATTTTAGCTGGAACTTGAAGGAAGGCAGAGAGGTCAAGAGGCAAAAATGAAGAGGGAAAACATTCCAGGCCTTTCAGTTTTGAACAGACAAATAAAGATGGCCATAATCGTCATCTTGCCATCACCCACCATTGCACCATCTTCATGTTTAAAATTTATAAAATCTAGTTATACACATATAAGGTATATGAGATTGCTTTCTGTAAGGGGGGAGAGGAAGGAAGGGAAGGAGAAACTTCAAATTTTACAAAAGAATGATTGTTGAAAACATCCATACTCTCTATCTTTGTAAGTAGTTGAAAAATAAATACTTAAAAATGTAAAATCCTTTTACCTGATCATAATCTATTGCCTTCTTTTCCAAACCTGGCTCTTTATCCATTGAACAAAGGTGTAGAAAATCACACGATCATATGAGTTTACTTCAAATTTATGCTGTACAATATCACATTAGAGGTATATTAGTCAATCCTACTATACCTCTCTTATCTCACTATCTTATCCTCCCTTATTAGCTTTTATGAACTTTTTCATCTTTTCCGAACCTCCCCATAGTTTCTCTTACTCCCTACTCTCTAAGCTAAATACCTCACCTCATATTTCACTGAAAAAAAATTAGGTCATTTGTCATGATCTCCCTCATCCTCATCTCATATCACTCAGACATCTTGTGCTATTATCTTCTCCTTTGCTCTGTGTCACATGATGAAGTGATCTTTCACCTTAACAAGGGCATTTATTCCTTACCGAGGCCCTCTAGTGATCTCATTCCACTCCATCTCCTCCAACATATTGGCTCCTCTTTCAACCCTACTCTTTCACTTATTTTCAGTTTCTCCCTCTCTTCTTCATCATTACCAATTGCCTAGCCACATGCCCACACCTCTTTCATCCTCAAAAAAGTCTTCACTTCATTTTTCCAACCCCCCCCCGTGTGTGTGTGTGTGTGTGTGTGTGTGTGTGTGTGTGTGTGTGTGGGTATAAAATCCTATACCTTTCTGTCCTTTGCAACTAAACTCCTTAAAAAGGTCATCTACAACAGGTGCTTCCACTTTTTCTTCTCTCACTCTCTTTTTTAACACCCTAAAATCCTTTCATCCTCATCATTCTGCCAAAACTGTTCTCTCCGAAGTTACCACTAATCCCATTTCCCATTCCAATGTTTTTTTTAAATCCTCATTCTCCTAAACCTGGTTGCAGCCTTTAAACTGGTTGATCACCTTTTTCTATTTAATTTTCCTTTCTCTCTAGACACTAATCTCTCCTGATTCTCCTATATATCAGATCATACTCTTTGACCATAGATGTCCAACAGGGTTCTGTCCTGGGTCTACTTCACTTCTCCTTCTATACTACCTTATTTCATGAGTTTAATCAGCTCACATGGACTTAATTACTATCACTATAGTAATCTATCCTGCCCAGACTTCTCTGCTGACCTCCAGATACCTCAAACAGAATGTGCAGTTCAATTCAGTTGTTTTTCAGTTGTGTCCAACTCTTTGTGACTCCACTTTGGGGTTTTCTTGGAGAAGATACTGGAATGGTGTGCCATACCCATTCTCCAGTTCATTTTGCAAGTGAAAAAACTGAAGAAAACAGGGTTAAGTGATTTGCCCAGTGTCACACAGCTAGCATATAAGGCAGGATCTGCAATCAGGAAGATGAATCTTCCTGACTCCAGTCCCATTTCTCTATTTACTACACCACCTCCCTACCCAAAGCATTGTACCCAATGTGATGTTATCCAGTAAACATCTTAAACTCAATGTCATCAAAACAAAATTCATTCTATCCCCCCCCACCCCAAATCCTCCTATTCTCTTAATTTCCCCTCTTACTATATAGGGACTAGTCCCTCAGTCCTCCATCTAGGTGTCATTCTCAACTCTTCACTATTTCTCACCTTCTATATCCAATTTGCTTTCAAATCTTATTTATTTCAGCTTTGCAATATGTCAAATAAACCTCCTTCTCTCCTCTGACATTGCCACCACTCTGGAGCAGCAGCTGATTGTCCCAAGTGCCTACCAAAGGTATCAGCCTTAGTAGTTGCCCAGCAAAACTTGTTGAATTACAGTGAAATGAAATATTATTCAAAGGGAATATATTTAAGTACTGATGGATCCCAAAATGACTTTAGGAAAGAACAGGACTGCTCAATTGGGAAAGGCTTTCTGGAGATTAGTTTTGAGTTAGCTTTCGAAAGAGTTAAAGGACATGGTTTGGTAGAGAGGGGAGAGCATCTCAAATACATACAGTGCAGGATAAAACGCCTTTGGACTGACCGTGAGTAAAGATGCATAGAGGAGGCAACAAACATCCCAGATGGATAAGGAATAGAGTGATGACGTGCTTTGTGAGGTCTTGTACGCTAGCCCGAGGAGATTAAATCTGACACATCAGGTTGGAGAGTGATATAAATGCCAAGTGTTTAAGGAAAATTATAACAAGATGAAGTGGACCAAAGGAATGTTAGAGGGGGAAACGCTTTTTTAAAAGTTGAATTTTCATTGACCTTTAAATATTTTTGTTATAGTAATGAAAACCAATTATATTTCTCCCTCCAATCGAATCATATCATTTCAATTTCCTTTTAATATTCATCCATTTTTTTCTAGCACTTTCATGTAACAATCTTTCATTACAACTTCCCAATAATCTGTGGTAAGAAAATAAAACTAGAATTTTACCTTGAACAAGTGATTATTATTACCATAAGCATATGAGAATATACTGATAATCATGCTGAGCTCCTTCCCCCCACCCTTTCTAAGGCAGTCACAGAGGGGAATATGGCTATCTTTAGTCATATTCTTAGGCTGATTGATCTCAAACTAGGTTCATATCCAAGCTCATCAAAGATATTTCTTCTATTATGATTCCCAAGTTTAGAAAAAACACTTACAAGGATGGCTATGTCCGTTCCATCACTCTTTCTTTTTGATTTATATGATTTTGAAGTAGGCTCATCTAGTGACAATTTTTCTTCTGGTTTCTTTCCCTTTAATTTAAGGGTTGGGGCACCAAGACAAGGTTCAACAGAAATGCACCAAAGGTTTTCAGATAAGGATCTGGGAACCATACTTCAACCTAAAGATGTTTTGGACATGGTAGAGGAAAAGTAATATAAGGTGACAATGTATTTTCCTAATGAGATTACTTATTACTTTTCAAAGGAGGAAGAGGAGGAGGAGGAAAAGGAGAAGGCAATCAATCAGCACCACATGAAATATTATTGATTTTTCCCATGACTTACAGATAGAGCAAGTTTTCAAGCCCTTCAAAAGCATTTCTGGAAATCTTCCTGATTTGGTTGTTGTTAAGAAGTCTGTGGAAAACAAAACATGTTTGAGTGAGAAACATATTCCATCAACGTAGTGCTAGGTTTATTCAACAAACCAGATGGTATGCAAACATTTAAACTTAATCATATTGCTGGGAAATGTTATCCAATGACATTCTATTACTTCCCTTTGGGGGAAGGGGAATCTTTTCCTTGAAAAAGCTACTTAAACTTGGAAATTCCCTATTTTTATGTTCTATATTAAAATGTTATACACAGGGCAGCTAGGTGGCACAGTGGATAAAGCACCGGCCCTGGAGTCAGGAGTACCTGGGTTCAAATCCAGTCTCAGATACTTAATAATTATCTAGCCGTGTGGCCTTGGGCAAGTCACTTAACACCATTTGCCTTGCAAAAAAACTAAAAATGTTATACACAAAGTACCTCAAGATAAAGAGCTTTATAAAAGCATCTTCATCATCTAATAGTAATAGCTCCAACTGATAAGGTATTTGATCATTGCCAAGCATTTTATATTCATTGTTGAATCTAAACCCCACAATCGATTTTTAAGCTAATGCAAGTATCATTGTTCCCATTTTGCAGATGAGAAAATTATAAATGTGACAAATTAGAATCTCAGAGAGGCTAAAGGATACTTAAGATCACATGTTAGTTTTTACCAATATGAAATTAATATTATTTCCACATTATTATGCTTCTTTCTCAAAATACCCATTAAGCATCCACCTGACAAAACATCATGGGTTATCTGTAAAAACAAAGAACATGATCATTGTACTTTTAGAAACTTTCAAGAGAAAATGGATATCAATAAAGCATGCATAATTGGAATAAATTTAAAGTTTAAAGGAATTTTAGAGGTCAGCTAGTCCAATTGAATAATTTTACATATAAGAAAATTGAGGCCCAGAGAGATAAAGTAGCTTCTACAAAAGCAGAATTGGAATTCAAACTCAAATGTAAAGCTTTTTTTTTTTCCTAGTACCAGCTTACAAGACACAGATAGGCAAAGGGAAAAGTCTATAAGCACTAGACAGATGGATAGAAAAGGAAAGAACAGACCAGAAATGGGACTTGAAAGAAAAAATATTCAGCTGACAGCAGAACTCACCAGAGATAAAGAAATATTGATTCTTTGATTGTACCCAATAATTATAAAACAATAAGCAGGCCAGTAAGCAAAAGGAAGACTGACAGAAATAAGTGAAATATGAACAAGAGAACAAGTCATAGTCAAATCATCCAAGAGTCATAATCATGTAGATTTGCTAATGGTTAACAAATGAAAGTTATTACCATCTGCTTGATAATTATATATTATAAAGTCATACACTACAATTCTGGGAAAGATAGTACCAAACAAAAAATCACTGTAAGAGGTGGTTTAATCGTAAAAATCATTGAGTAGATCTTGGGTCAAAAAAAAAATGATTCAGGGGCAGCTAGGTAGTGCAGTGGATAAAAAAATGATTCTTTGTGTGGTTATACTATTCAGTTATGGAAAGACACATGAACAACTTACAAATTCATTTGATTGAGGAATGTGCTTCTAAACATGTAAAGTCCACTAA